>NW_021167160.1:0-232771 GCF_004022145.1 Paecilomyces variotii
AAACCCTAAACCCTAACCCTAAACCCTAAACCCTAAACCCTAAACCCTAAACCCTAAACCCTAAACCCTAATATATAAATTATCTTTTCTCTTATTATCTTAAAGAATTATTAAATATTTTTAATCTTTATCTATAACTACTATAAAATATAATATCTTTAAATTATTAATTCTTAATCTATAATAAGATTAATAGCTTATAACTATAATTTTCTAAAGATAATAAATAATTTAGATATTAGAATAATATAAAAGTATATACTTATTTTCTCTATAGTTCTTTTAAAATTAGTAATATAAATCTCTATTTTAAAGAATTTATATTTTTAAATCTTATATTTATTAATAGATTTAAAGTTTATATATTGCTAAAAGTCTAGGGGAATTTTATATTATATAGCTATATTTAAGCTAATATAATATTAAGCTAAACTTAAATTAATAAAAGCCTTATTTTTAAATATATTATTAAGTAAGTAAAGTTATATTAAAGTATATAAAAACTTTTTATTTATTTTAAACTCTTTATTATAAAAGGCTATAATAATCTTAAGCTTTTTTCTTTTAAAAAAATCTTTCTTTTTTAAATATAATTTAAACTCTTATATATAATCTTTTTTACTATAATTAAAATAATAGCCTTTTTTTTAAACTAGTCTTATTTTATTAATAATCTAAACTTCTTCTTTTAAAATTTATTTATTTCTTTATATTAATTATTAGTCTTCTTTTTCTTTTACCTTAAAATAGAGTCTTTTAATATATTTTATATTAATTTATTTATATTTAATATAGTAAGAAAATTTAAAGATTTATTCTTCTTTTAATTTATTTCTTAATTAATAGCTAAAGATATTAATTAATTAAAATTAGTTAGAAGGTCTTAATAGTTTAATAAGCTTATTTAAACTTTAAATTATAATTTTATATAGAAAATATAAGACTAAATAATTCTATTATTATTAAATCCTTTATCTTAGTTTAACTTTATATAAGCTTATTTAAAATAGTATAAAAAAGCTTTAGTAGTTTAATTTAAATATTAGATTAAAATATAAAAGTAATTTATTATATTTTATCCTTAATAATATAGATTATTAAATAAGTTTAATAATTAACCTTTAAAATTACTCTAGGTTAATATTTAAAAGTTAAAATTCTCTTACTAATAGATTTAAGATTAAGCTAATTCTTTATTTAATAAAGCTATAGTATAAATAACTTTCTTATTTTCTATTTTAAATAATAAAGTATTATAGGCTAAATATTTATTTATATACTAATATTATTAGTAATAGATATTAAGTATAATAGCTCTATATCTCTGCAGTTTAAGTAGCTTAAGTCTTAATTACTTATTAATATAGATAATAATAAGAAATTATAAAAAGTCTCTCTTTATTAATAGATTATTTTCTATTTAGAGTTAATCTCTCTCTAAGCCTATTAAAATATCTCTTAAGGTTTATAAGCTAGCTTTAATAATTAGTTACTATTAATATAGTAATTAAAGGTTTTCTTATTAAAGATTAAAAAAGATCTAAAGATTAGAGAAGTTTAAGTATACTAGGTATTATATAACCGGCAGGTTATATAACCCTTAAGACCTAGGGGTTATTATTTATAATATTCGCCCCCTCTTTTAAGGGACTTAAGTCCGCGCAGAGTTTTAGAAGTTAAAGCTAAAACCCTAATATACTACTAAAAACTATAATTTGCTATTAAATACTATAGTATATTATAGCTTATTGTAAAGTATTAAAAATTAAGAAATATTATACTATATTATAATATCCTATAGATTACTATAGTTAAAGAAAAATAAATAATAATATAAAAGGCTAACCTTATAAGAATATAGTTAATTAGTTAATAAACTAAGCTAATTAATAAGATTATAATAAGGTTTATTAGACCTTAAAAATAAATAAGGAAAAATATAGTTAATAATATTAGTAAAATTAATAAGCTTAAGATAAAGTCTATTAGACCTTAAAGAATAAATAAGGAATTGCTATTATTAATATATTTAAAAAGAAAATAGTATATAATATTAATATAATATACTTTATAAAATGCGGTAAGCGTTATTATAACTAATATTTTTTAACTTAATTATTTTTTACTAGAGCTTATTAATAGTAATTATTAGATTAAGTACTATATAGTATCTTTTAATCTTATAATCTTTAGTATTATTATTTAATATAAGGTTAATTATCTTAGCTAATTCTGCTTTTATCTTAATTAAATTTTTTTTAATTTTAAGTTATATATTTCTTAAAAGCTTTAATAAAGGATTAATAAGCTATATTATAGTTATAACACTGTTTATCTATTTTTTACTAATTTATTTCTTGCTTCTTAGTTAAAATCTTAATCTCTAACTAGTAATCTATAATATAGTTATATTACTATTTATTTATTCTTTACTTATTTATTTATTATTCTTTAATTAGACTTTTAACTTATAAAGAGTAGTTTAGCTTAAGTCTTAGGTTTTTAAACTATATTTATTAAAATAGTTCTATTTATAGTTATCGCGGGCTTTAAAATTATATTTATTAAAATAGTCTTATTTATAGTTATTATAGGTTTTAAAGTACTTATTATATAGATTATACTCTAGATTAATTATAGTTATTATATTATTTAATTTATCGCGTAGATTATTATAAGGTTTAAAGTTTATAGATTAAATATTTAGCCTCCTTAAAATTATTTATACGAAGTTTAATATATTTAGTATTTTAATATCTAAAATTATAAAAAGCAATTTACTTATATTTAGACTAAGGTTATTTTCTCTTGCTTTTAGATATAGTCTAGTTTTAATTATAAAAACTTATTATTCTAGATTATATACTATAATATAATATAGCTCTTTATTATTATTTATAAGCGTTAATTTAACTATAATATTAGTAATATTTTCCTTTTCTATAATATTTACTAGTAAGATAATCTAACCCTATTTATTTATAAATTAATATATATAGAGCTTAAGGGCTTCTTTTATAACTTAGAGATAGATATTACTATTTATCTTTCTATATATTAGTATTTTTAATTTAGGTAGTATTAGATTATTTTTTTAGATTATTAAGTCTCTTCTCTTTTATTATACTTTAAGGCGCTTAATACTAATAAGATAATTTTTTAGAATATGCTTTACCCTTACTTAATAATAAGATTCTAATTTTTTTAGTAATAATAGTTATATTAAATATATAAAAAATATTTACCCTTTATTAAGAAATAATAATAGTTCTTTTTATATAATATTCTTAATAATTTATTTTAAATCTCGCTATTTATTAGCATATATATAAAAAGCTATAAATAATATATATTTTCTTAATAACTCTTTTAAGATAGTAATATTATCTAATAATTCTCTAACTATATATTTAGTAGTCTTTTATATTTCTTAAAAGAACTTAAAAAATAGATTAAATAATATTCTTTCTTCTATTAAAGAGTTATTATCTTTTAATTTAATAATATTATTTATATTTATTATTAATTTACTTAATATATATTTAATATCTATATTAAGTAATATATATATCTTAATAATATATAAGCTTAAAGCTAAAAAGGCTTTAAGTATTTAATTACTTAAGAATACTCTTAATTATTTAAAAGATTGCTTAAATATTAAAGAGTTAAGTTCTTAATTATTTAAATATAATAGTCTATCTTAAGTTATAGTTAATATAAGACTTCTAACTTTTATATTATTTTATTACTAGTAACTAATAAGAGTAATTAATATTTACTCTAGGTTATTTCTTAGCTCTTATTTATTAGTTTATAAATAATTCCTTAATATAGATTTAAATAGCTAACTTAGCTTATTTACTAGTTTAAGGAAATAGAATAAAATAGCCTAATTAGCTTATCTATATTTATCTTACTAATATATAGTCTTATCTTATTTAATATTTTGCTTTAAATAGTAAAAGGACTGCTTAGCTTATTAAATTCTAATATATATAATATAAAGCTTTAAATAATAGATTTCTCTGCTTAGCTTTAGCCCTAAATAATAAGCTCTATTATTTAGCTTTTATCTTTAACTATTTAGTATTAAACTTAATATAAAGAGGTACTTAGTATAAAAATATTATACTGCTTCTAGTATATAGGCTAGCTTTCCTACTAATATTTAATATTATTATACTATTTTAAGTATATTTTTAATATATTTAAATAACTCTTATATATTCTTTTAATATCTATAATTATATTATTTAATAAGATATTTTAATGTTTTATTATAGCCTTTAATATTAAATATCTCTTTAACTTCTTATTTATTATATTATCTTATATTATCTAAGACCTAAATTAGTAATTTAAGCTCTAGGTCTATATATAATTTATTCTGTTTCTATAGGAATAGTAAAAATATATAAAAAATTAAATATATTTAATATAAAGGAAGTAGTTTTAAGTAATAGGCTTAGGGGCTAACTTTAGCTAAAACCTTAAATAAACCCTAATATTTACTATTAAGCTTCTTGCTAAGTCTATTTATACGCAGGTATTTAATATTAAGGAGAACTTTATTGCTAATTTTAAAATCTATTAGTTTATTTAAAGACTTTTCTAGTGCTTAATTTTAAAGTAATAAAAGGTATTTAATAAGTTCTCTATATAGCTTTTAAATATCTTATATAAATTATATTATATTAATATCTTTATTAATAGAGACCTTAGTTAAACTTAATAATTTTAAGTGCTAGCTATAGTAAGTAAAAAATAGAGATATCTCTATTACTGCCTAATAAAAGTTATTATAAGTATATTCTATAATTACTAGTAAGTAAGCCTAGTTATTCTATTGTTAATTAGTAAATATTCTTAAATATTACTTTAGTATTTAATTTAAATATTCTATTACCTTATTTATTTAAAGATAGAATATTATAAATAATTAATAGTTTATATTAAGGGCTTTAGCTAATATTATCTAAAAATTTAATATAAATAATAAGCCTCTATCTAATATAATAAATCTCTATATATTATAGAGATAAAATATATTCTTAATATAAAGCTATATAAAGATTCTTATATTAGTTTCCGCAGCATATATTATAAAATAGCTTATCCTACTAAACTAATTAATAAATACTAAGATTATAGAATAATTTAACCTAGAACTATTTATACTCTTAGAAAGTTCTAAAATAAAATCTATTATTATATAGTCTTATAGTTTATTAAGTATTAGTAATACTATTAGAATCTTATAATATATTTACACTAGCTTTACTCTCTAGTATACTAGATAACTTTAAATATAGTCTACTACTATAAATATTAAACTAGGCTAAAATATTTATTTTTTAATTCTCTTAATTATAATTTCTTTACTTTAATAATCTCTTACTCTTAAGTTATAGAATTTATAAAAAATAAGTAGTTAGAGTTCTTTTATAAGAATATATATTTTAATATAATTATAGTAGAAAATATTATTATTTTTATCCTAATAAATATTTAACTAAGTATATACTATTATTTTTATCTCCTTTATATAACTTTACTTAATTTAGTCCTATAGAGAAATATTTAGTCCTTAATTTTAATTTAAAGATAGATCTTATAATAATATTCTAGAATAATAATATCTTTTTATATATTATATTACTCTAATCTAGAGAAGTTAAGTTAATATATTCTTTAGTATTTATTAAGATTTATAGTTATTTTAATATAATAGGCTGTCGGCAGAGTTATATTTCTTAAGCCTATATTTAATATAGAAATAAAATTATAAGAGATATTTTACTTATTTAACTTATTTCCTAGATAAAATCTATATTATTAAGAAATATTTTAGATTATTATAGTTTATAATTATTTTAACTAGTTTAGCTATTTTAATTAAGAAATATCTTTAGACTTTAAAAGTATTAATAATAGTAAATAATTCCTGCTTATATATCGGCTAATATAATTCTATATTTATAAACTTCGCACTATAGAATATAATAGGATATTATACTTTATCCTTAAATACTTAGCTTAGTATTATTAATCTAGCAAAACTATTAGTATTTATCTCTAATATGCGCAGTTTATTTAGATTAAAATATCTTAATAGTAAAGCTTTTATAAAGTACTTTTTAAGTACTTAAAAGCTTATCTAAGCTTCTTCTCCCTATATAAATAGTATATTATATTTTATAAGTTAAGTTAATAAAAGAATAATTTAGCTATAATATTTAATAAACTAATAATAGAAATTATAGAAATTAAGGAACTAGACTAAGCTTACTATTAATATTAAAGTAGGCTAGGTAATAATAATATCTATTTATTATTTATTTATTACTATCTCTTAAAGTATAATTATAAACTCTAAGAATATAACTCTAAAGATAGAGAATTTATATTTCTCTAATTTATAAAACAGGCTATTATTTAATAAGCTCTAAAGAATTACTCTTATATACTAAATATAAAGCTTCTTATTATAGCTAAAAATAAGTATATTATTTAGATAAACTATATAGTATTTATTAATATACTATCTAAGTACTATATTTATAAATACCTAAAATATTACTAGAGTATTATAGAGACTAAATAGTATTATTTATTATTTAAATAAACTATATTTAGTATAAAAGGCTATTTTCTACTTATATCTCTCCGCTATATAGATTAGATAATATATTAAGTAAAGGTTTAAACAGGTAAAAATAACTGTATTTTATAGCCTTAAGAATAGGTTATCTATTATTAGAACTAGGTATTTATTCTTAATTATTCTCTTATTAATAGCCCTAAAGTCTATATAAAGTTATAAAACTTTAGGTTATTTAAGTATAAATAGTAATAGTAAGGTATATAGTATATTAAAGGGCTAGATATATCTCTATTCTAAACCCTTATTTAAAAACTTATTAAGTAGTTCTAATTTATATTCTGATAAATAGTAGTATAGTCTATATAGGAGTATTACTCCTTTAATAAGGTTAATCTTATAGTTAATACCTAGTCTTCTTAGAGATAGGAACGCAGCTATTAGCTACAGTAAACTAAGAATTATATCGAATGCTATTAGTAACGCTTTAAACGCATAAAGTTCTATTTCCTTATTTAAGACTATATAATATAGTTTAAAGTAGTGCTTTATTAGTTTCGCTAGTTATATATTATTAATATCTTAGATACTTAGTAATAATACTAATCTTAAAGTTAAATAAATCTCTTTAATTTGCCCTATTATTACTATATTAATACAGTTTATATTTATACTATTATTAATTAATACTGTTAATATTATAATACTTTCTATAGCTAATAGTACTACTACTAAAACTAATACTTTAATTCTGCTAAATACTAGGATATAAGATAATAATGCTTAAATATATATAATATTTAAGTTACTTAATAAAACTATATTAATATTCTATTTAGGCCTATTTTAAAAAGAATAAGCCTTTAAAGTTAGTTTCCCTTTTAATTTTTTATACCTATAGCCTCTACTAATTAAAAAGCTTTTAAGTATTACTTCTTCTAATAGCCTTTTTCTCTATATCTTAAATAAAGGCCTTTATTATACTATCTCTTTTACTTCTTATTTAATAGGTTATATCTCTTATTTCTGCGAGATATCTAGAGTAATTACTTATAGTCTTATTTTTAATCTCTAGTCTTTATTATTATTTCCTTATTAGGTAAATAGCTCTATATATTAAATACTCTAATTATCTTAAAATAATTATAATAGCCTTAAAGTAATTATTTTATATAGTATCTTCTTTCTTATATATAGATCTCTGCCTGCTAAGTAATATACTTCTATTTTATATATAAGGCTAATAGGTATATAAAATACTCTTAATAAATCTTATAAATAATACGCGGTATAAGCTTATAGTTAAATATATTGTTTAGAGCTATATTATTTTAATCTAAATTTATTATAATAGTTTTAAATTTATTAATAAAATTCTATAGTAGTTAGTTAAAATATTATTAAAGGTTAAATATTCTCTAAGTAATAATAATCTTAGTATTTGCCGGTTTATAGTAGTCTAATAGCTAATAGTATAATAGTATATAATTCTAGAATATTAAATCTTCTAGGTTATTAATCTTTAATATTATTAAATATCTCTTTATTTTACTCTTTATATATAAATAAAGGTAAGAAGCTTACTCTCTAATATTATATAGTACCTTATTCTTTAGCTATTTATTAAATTCTATAATCTAATATTTAAGTTCTTTTATTAAGCTATTAAATACTTCTAGATATTAAAGTTTAAGCTTTTTGCTAATTAATATTATAAAAAGTCCTAAATTTTAACTGCTATTATTATTATTAGATTATACTATACTCTATATTTATTTCTGCTAAATTAAGGCCTCTAATTACTATTAAAGCTCTTATATTTATATTTAAAATATTACTACTTAATTAGACTAAGACTACTAAATATATAGCTGCTAAGTATAAGGCTGCTAAGTATATAGCTGCTAAATATATAGCTGCTAGATATATAGCTGCTAAGTATATAGCTAAGTATTAGAGATATATAGCTACTATAGTATAGTATTACTATTTTCCCTTAAAGCTAATAATTCTTGCTAATTTTCTTGCAGATAGCTAAATAATTCTATTGCTCTTACTATTATATTATTTATTAAATCTCTTATATAGCCTTAGTTTTACGCTTCTGCTATTATTAAAGATATTTTATATTATTACTATTTATAATTATTATTTTATAAAGAGTTTTATTATTATTAATAATTCTTAGTTAGCTCTTATTAGCTTAAAGAAATTATAGAATTCTTAATATTAAGGCCGGTCCCCTTATTATCTATAGGTTAAAGATTAGCTATTTTACCTAATCTTATAGTTATATATAAATTATTATAATAAGGTCTTATTATTTATAACTATAGTAAGTTATAATTTATTTTAGTTTATTATAGTCTTTTAATAAATTATAAAGCTATAGCCTTTTAAAATTATAGTTATCTAGAGATATAATTACTTATAGTTTACCTTAATAAGCTATAGTTTATTATGGTTTATTAAAATTCTCTATAGTTTATAGTATAAGTCTAAAGGTTTATTTAATAATTTAGAGCCTTTAAAATCGCAGGATAATAAAAAAATAATAAAATAAATAAGAAAATAATAATATAGTAATTAAAGGTTTTCTTATTAAGGATTAGAAGAGATTTAAAGATTAGAAAAGTCTAAGTATATTAGGTATTATATAACCGGCAGGTTATATAACTCTTAAGACCTAGGGGTTATTATCTATAATAACTATAAGCTAAGTTTAATAATCTTTAAACCTTTTAAAATATATATTATAAGCTAAGAACTAAGACCTTTATTACTTAAGTTATAGGGTATATTAATATAGCTATTTATATTACTAGATTAAGTAATTTAAACTATAAGAAATAAGAGTTCTTAAAGATTATTAATAAATTATTCTATTAATAATTATAGTAAAAAGAATAGTAGTTTTATATACTTAGCTTAGAAAAAGATTTATTAGTAAAATAAAAGATTAACTATTATAATAAAGGGTTTAATTAATATAGAGAAAAATCTATATTAAAGGGTTTTAATAATAAGAGTCTATATAAATAAAAAAATAGTAAAGTATATATTATATTAAAATAGATTATTAGCTTCTAATAAAATAATAATCTAGAACTTATTTATATTTTAAATCTTAAGTATTTCTTAGCTTTATCTTATATAAATTCTAAAAATAGAGAAAGCAGGGTTTAACTAATTACCTTAGTATTATATTTATATTTAGGGCTTTACTATAATTCTATAAGCTTATACTTTAATAAGAAGTTAAAAGTATAATAATATAGCTTTTTATTAAGTAAATTATTATAATAGTTTAAGAAATTAATTCTATAAGTAAAATTAAGATATATATAATATAGCTTAAAGGCTTATTTATTATAGTTAATAATAATAAGTAAATAAATAATTATAGTTAAAACTATTATAATAATTAATAATAGTAAATAAATAATTATAATAAAAACTATTATAATAATTAATAATAGTAAATAAGTAATTAAATAATTATTTAATAATAAAAACTATTATAATAATTAATTAAAAGATAATTATAGACTTTTAGTATTAAAGATTTAAAAAAGTTTAATTTTAAAGATAATAATTTAAATAAATTTAGTTTTAAGGCTAAAAATTAATATTATATTTAAATAATCTATTTTTACTATTTTTATCTAAAAATACTTAATTTTAATATTAAATATTACCTTAATAATATAAGTAATTTAAAATTTAATTAAACTAATATAATTTATAATATTAACTTTACTAGACTTATAAAGATTAGCTCTATAAAATATTATTATATAGTTAAGTAAAGTTAAGTTTTTTCTACTAGTAATTTTAATTATATATATGTTTTTACCTTATAGATAGCTTTCTTAGTTAGTATAAACTGCTTCTAATCCTAGAAGGCGGTGAGTAAAATAAAACGGCAGAATCTAGGAAAAGGGGACGAGCCGTTAGGGAGACCTCTACGAGCCGAGTATTTTACTCACTGCTTCCTTCAGACTGTATATTCGCGGCCACATAGTTTACCATTGACCTAAGACCGAGTTCTGCGGTCGCTTATTTTCAGCACCAGATCAGATATAATCTAGGAGGTATTAGATTTATACGGATGCATTTCTAGAGCAGACGCGACGCTACGCTCGAGATGTTATCTGCAGAGAAAAAGCGTTTGCGAGATAGGCGGGCCCAGCAGACCTTTCGCACCAAGAGAGTACAACAAATGATTAGGCTCAAGGAACAGGTGGCGTATTGCGAACAACATCACGATGACCAAGGCACGCAACAACTTCTTCAGACGATCCAAAGCCTTAGGGAGCAAAATGCAGTTTTAATTCAGCGACAGGAACGGCTACGGTCACTTATCCTAGCATGGGATGACGACTACCCCGTTAATCTTCTTACGCGGAATTTTCCTGGTGTTGGACAGACCAGTCAGGAGGAGGTGATACAAGGAGCCCTGAATTACAGGGAGGAGAACTTACTAAGACCACCGGTCTCAGAGGATACTAATCCTGATTCGATGGGATCTATTAATGTCAATGAACCCTCTGGTCTTCTCAACTCTACACCCATGTCCGCTTCAGCACCACCAGTGGCCCAATCGTCAGTATCTTCCCCGGCGGCTGTCCTTACATCGCCTATGCCGGGCCAGTGTCTACCATGGAAACTTCTCCCACTGAATGACGATGATTTCTCTTCTTCCGAGAGCATCTCCCTCCCTTGGTTCGCTTATCCGCAACGCATCGCTTCATCTGCGGATTCCCCCTTGTCGCCTCTCGACTTTCTCTACGGCACCAGGGAGAATTTCTTATCTGATATGATCCATATGGTCATCCGCAGGCGGCCGTTAAGGGATCCAGAGCGCCTCGCTATTGGCTGGACCGCGTATCATCTCACCAAATGGCTCTTCTCTCCTGGCCCTACCACGTACGCGAGGCTTCCAGAGTTCTCGAGACCAATTCTGGGACAGACGCAGATTCCGCATCCGATGGCTCTGGATTTCATTCCCTGGCCTAGGGTACGCCTGAATCTCATTCAGCGATGGCATGTCTATCGCGAGAGACGCGATGAGCTGTTCGGGATGTTAGCAATCTGTGTCAAGGTCCGCTGGCCATGGGGCGAGAATATCCTCGAAAGGAACGAGCGCAATGAGCTTTGCATCCGACAAAGCTTCTACGACACGTTCATGAGTGAGAGCGGCTGGGGCCTTACTTCGGAATTTATCAATAAGTACCCTGATCTTGTTGCTGGGGCTGACCTTGCATCTATCATTTATGAGGTAATATGAAGAAGAGTTCGCCACAAGAGTTAATTGTCAGAAAGTTTCTTATCACAAATATGCATTATCAGTATAAGTGTCCTATATGCAAGTCTATATTACGGTCTATATTCAGATTATGAGATTTGCTATACATACGACTTCTAACAGGTGGAGACATGCTCTCAGTCATGACCCGGTGAGCGACTCAGCCACCAATGGCTTAACTACGTGAAGCCCACTAACTCATGCTTTTTTCCCATCCAGCTTGACTGGGAACTTCTCTCGAATCGCCTTGCCGTAAAGATTGAAAATTATGGGTGTGGGAACGAAAGCCAATGCTATGAAGCCCAGCAGCGAGTTTCCCCATCCAAGACCTAAGGACTCGAACAATTTGGGGCCAGCAAGTGGCAGCAGAGCACCCACCAACGAACGTGTAGCGGTCAATGTGGCATTTGCAGATGCCGCATATGCAGGGTAACAATCAATGACATATGTCTGAATGGGCAGATAGATACCCATCATGCCAATACCGAAAGGGGCCATTCCGATGATCGGCGCGATCCATTGTACATGCTTCGCGGCTGTCCAGCCGTACCAGAAGAAGCTGATTGGGAGGATGCACGAAAAGAAAATCATAGTGGGAAGACGCATCTCCGGCTCGAATATACCTTTGTTTCGGGCAGTCAACTTCACCACAGCCTTGTCGTTAGTCATGGCAACGGCTGCGAGTCCAATAAAGAATCCGACTCCAATACCCAGGTACGCGAGACCAGAAAGGCCAGTTGAGAAGCCGTATTGTTCTTCGAAGACAGATGTGATGGTTGTGAAGAACAGGTACAAGAGACCATAGACGAGGGACATGTATATGGAGAGAAGCAACACTATGGGCGACTTGCAGAGCAGTAGCATCGGACGCTTAAGTCCCAGCTCCAAGGTTTGAAGAGCGGATACTCCATCATCTTTATCGAGATCATATGCACTGCGGAGATCGGTTCTGTTCAATTGCTTTGCCATTTTTGCCGTCTTCCAACGCATAAGGACGGGAGCATAGGTCTCCCGGTTGAGACATTCGATTCCAAACGCAAAGGCACCACTGATAATCAGTAGGATCCAGAACACCCAGCGCCAGCTGAGATCCTCTCCAACAAAGCCGCCGCAAATCGGCCCGACTACAGGTCCAATCAAGGGACCGACTCCCCAGATCGATGTGGCCATTCCACGTTGTTCGACAGGAAAAAGGTCCGCAATGACACCAGCTCCGAGCGTGATGCACCCGGCGCCACCGATTCCCGCAAAGAAGCGGAACACGACTAGGGACGCAATGTTTGGGGCAAGAGCACATCCGATCTGCCAGACAACGAAAAACCAGTTGGCAGCGCTGAGAACAACCCGACGCCCGTAGATCTCACTTAGGGGAGCTAAGAGTAGGGGACCGAGCTATGACAGACATGTTAGTCAAGTTGATCATCATTTAATAGCCTCGAACAGGGGTCCGCAGAAGGAAACGCACCGCATATCCCAAGAGGTAAATGCTAACACTAAAGGAAAGCAATGTCTCGTTTGTGACGTGGAAATCCTCTGCCATGTAGCTCACTGCCGGGGCAAACATGCTGGATGCCAAAGGAGAGACCAAGGTCATAGCACTGACGAGGCCCAGCAAGCCATACTTTCGGGTCTTAGCAAAGTTCTGAGGGTTGGCAGGGTCATTCTGCCCATCCCATCCTATTATTCCGCATGAAAGGTCTTGTTCTGGGTAAAGCGCCTTCGCTGGGGCGTCACCGACGTCCGTGGTAGAGGAATTGTCCGGGTCGAAGTCTGCACGTGGTAGTTTTTCTTTTCGCTCTGATGGGAGTTCGTTGTTGGCTGCATGCCGTTGCTGCTCGAGGTCTTCCATCGTTCAATTCTGACCTTCTCTGGCCTATGCACGGTATCTTGGGTGTAAGTGGAGGTATGAGTTCAGGTGCAAAATCGTGGCAATGTCTAAAAAAATTTGAGACCTTGTAGTACCAGGGCAATCAAGCCACCCGCCGAAGAAAAGAAGAAATAAGGAGTTGGACGAAACGAGCGTAGGAAGTAGAGGAAGGAAGGAGATCCTCAGAACCGCACGCCATCGGAATAGCAAAGCCGATGGGATGAAATATAAGTCTCGGCATCGGAGACGTCGCATGCAAAACAAGCTTGTTCCGACAACATAACAGCTGTATAAGCGCATAATATATGCTTATGCTGCGTTGATTCCTCCCGAATTTTGTGCCAATAACCGTAATACTCAGATACTTACTCTGCTCGTATCCTGAATTCGGATAAGCAAACGGAAGCGCTGATTCAGTGGCCCACTATTATGCGGTTTTGTCCAATAAGAACGGCATATCAGGGTGATTTTGGCCTCGCTGAGCTCAGCGCTCGCTCCACTTAGATAACTGGCATATGCAATGCATTTCTCTAGATCTAACTATAATCCAGCCTATGCAAATACATATCCTACTCCCGCGATCGTATATGCTAGGATTATACTGCACCCTAAGACTTCCATTCGATAATCGATCACTATTCCGCAGCCGTCCGAATATACAATAAACTTGAATTGGGGCTGGGCAGCAATGGGATTAGGGGGCATTATTTGAGCTTCTATATCTAAAAGAGGCGATTGACCAGAATAGCCTTAGAATATCCTGTCTAAATATTTAGCTAGCCTTGTCTTGCGGACTTGCACATCTTCTACCTCTTTATGGTTCTTTTTATGACGCGGTCATGGGGAAAGACAAGAAGAAGGCCTCACGGTTATTTACGGCCAAGGCCCCCGAGTCTGACTCACAGGACAAGGATAATCAAGGGACTATCCTCGGTCTTGTTGCTAGGCGAAAAATGAACATTCTAATAGAATGCCACTCACCCTTATAGGACCTCGCGGCTGACATCAAACAAATATATATCTTAACCTAGATTACGGTGAAATAGGACTTTCTCAGCCCATAGAGTTGTCGTCTGCCGCAGATCCCAGTTCAAGGTGCAACTTGATCAATTTATCTATAATGTGTAGTAAAACTATTATTCTAAGTTGCTAATCCAAATCTTTGTTAAAAGGTGTTTGCATATTCCCCTAACATTTGCATAATCCGCTCGAAGTTGTCTTTTTTACCGTCTGTTGCATCAACTAACCCAGTAACGTAGTCCTTCCCCTTCACGCCTGTTCTGACAAATCCATCCACATTGGTAAGATCATGATGGAGAAAGCCAAAATAAGGACCAAGCGCAATGACAATAAAAGGCGTTTCACCTTTTTTCCTTCCTCCCATGGCCCTATTAGCTTGCCTCGCAGTATCTGCAATCTTCGCCCAATCACCACCCTCCTTTTTGCCTTCGTATAGCAACACGATCCGATGGTTGTTTTTCCCCAAGCCGTCGACCTTAAGAACCGCAAGGTCGGCATAACCTTCGTCACCGGCACCAGCTGTTGTAACGAAGTGGTATTCGGGGACAACGAGAAACTTCGGAAAGGTGAAAGCGGTGCTAAGGAGGTAGTTCCAGACCCCATTTGTTACGTCTTCAGTTTTCATGAGCCTCAAAGCCCTTTGTGCTGGGGTCTCCGTACTAGTCATGTTCACTAGTGCTCGAGAGCTTTCTTTTGAAGACTGTTGACCTTGGCGAAAGTTATTGTCAAGGGTTTAAAAGGTCGAGGTCTTGAGAGGGGACGAGAAGAATTAAAGGAAGGAGAAGTATCGAGCAAGTTTATTACGGACGCCCAAGGCGAATATGACTCTAGATGACGAACGACAGTAAGTGCGGTTTTCATATGCCTTCTAACAGAGATCCATGGTCCAGATTCGCTCTATGCAGCCACCATCCCTTGTACTACAACCTAATGTCACTCTTTAAACTCTTGCTTCGGTTTCCGAAGACATTGAACGTCTGCAAGATTATACCTGTTATACAGTTAAACAGCGTAATTAGGTTCTACATAACTTTAATCAATGTCTACAACACATTTACACGAGAAACTAGTTCCTTAAGCTTTAAATGCACAAACTGTATGTGGCATTTGCACTAGGTAATACAGTTTGCTAGTTAGTTGCGTCACAATGATAAATACTAACCAAATAAAACCCTTTAAGCTAGAAATACTAGCTAAAGCGAAAGTCAATTCGCCAATAAATAGTATCTGCAGAGCTAGTCCGACTAAGTACAGTATAATTTTACCGCAAGATACAATTAGCTGATAGAAAAACTGCATAAAGGTTTAGCATTTGGTCGTGATAAATATACCATAATTCACTAACTGATGCACTACTAGATCGCATCATTGCCTGATTATAGGATAGCAATAACTACTAAGAAATTCTCTGGTAAAAAGGGGCGGCTAGTAGAGACTACTGAAGGGGGGATTTAGTTAATATATACTTCTTGCTTACTATTCCTATAAATAGCATTATTACAATAAGTCTGTTGATTAAGTGCTATATATCGTTATCTAGAGAAAGCAAATCTTTATCTATCCTCACTGAGCTTCTGCTGAACCATATCTGACAAACTCTGCAGTGTACTTGACGGACTTAGGACCTCTAGGAATGGGATATCGACCTTAAACACGCTGTAAAACCATGATCGGAACTCTGCAGCAATCATGCTGTCCATTCCGTATGAGGTGATCGACTTTGCTGTGTCGATCTTATCTTGTGTTAGCAGGAGCAGGTTGGAGAATCGCTTGCAGACGAGGTGCACTACGCCCTCGTTCAGGGTTGCCATGTTTACAGCCTCAGCACCCATCCCCTTCACAATAGCCGGGGGAAGTTCCTGGGCCCACGCGGCGCCTTGCGCACTCTGCACGGTCTGTTCCTCGCCCTTGGATGGGGATTGCAGTGCACAAGACAGGAGTAAGCACCGGGGATCCTGCATAGTGCCGTTGTTGACGTCGAAGCCCTGGTCAAGCAGTTTACGGATACCATGGGGCTCGAGACCTGTTAGAATATGGGAGATCGCGAGGCGATCGTATTCGAGTCCTGGGACGGGGACCTTCTGCTCCTGAACACGATGCTGAGCAAGTGCAAGATCGAGTACCTGCAGAAATTCGGACTCATTCAGTGGCTGGATACCCTTACGCAACAGAAGAGCTTCAATTTCCGGGTTCTCATGCAGATACCCGACCTCGGAAATCATGCCAAGGCCAATAGACACGATAGGCTTGCCAATGTTCTGTCTATATCTGGAAAAGGCGTCAAGAAAACCGTTCGCAGAACAGTAGTTGCTCTCCGTGGCTGTGCCGACACTGCCGGATACAGAGGATGTGAGGACGAAGAAATCAAGCTGGTCGTCGCGGCCCTCAAGGGCTTCGTGCAAATTCCACGAACCACGCCACTTGGGCTGAATACCCGTATGCCACGCCTTGTGGGACATTCGGGAGAATAGTGCCTCATTCAGACCCATGGCTGCTTGGATAACGCCTCCCACTGGCTTAGGGCAGGCCGTCATAGCAGCCTCAACTGCTTCCCTGTCCACAACATCACCACGCACAACCTGTACGATCGCACCAAGGCCGCGGAGGTTATCAACAAGTTCACGAGCTGCAGGCTTGTCGCATCCGGAGCGGCCTAAGAAGGTGAAATGGCGCGCACCCCGGATAAACATCCAACGACTTAGACTACGGCCCAGGCCTCCCAGGCATCCTACCAGAAGGTAAGACTTGTTCGCGTCAAAGGTGCTGAGATATTTGGCTGGAACAGCTTGGACAACGCTTTGTGGGTTTTCGAGAGATATGACCACTTTGCCGACACGGTTCTTCGTCGAGAAATAACGGTATGCTTGTGTTATCTCGGAGACGTCGAAGGTGGTGATGGGTACCGGCTTGATCTTGCCAGCGCGATACAGTTCGAGCGCCTCTCCAAATTTACTATTTCGCGTTAGCATTAACTAGTCTTAGGCTGTATGGAGAGAGGCATACTTGATCAAGATATCACGATAGAACTTATTTTCGTGGTAGTAGAGTTCGGTCAAGTCGAAAGCAGTGAAGGTGACGTTGCGTAAGAAGACACGCATATCGAGCTTTCCTGCATCAACGATATCCCGCTTACCAACTTCGACGAACCGACCAAAATTGGCACAGCATTGCCACGTTGCATGAAGGAGATCACCTGTCAGCGAATTGACAACGACGTCCACACCACGTCCTTTAGTAGCAGTAAGTACGCCCTGGACGAACGAGTCATCGCGCGAGGCGAATATGTTCTCGCGTGGCACATCCAACTCGTTAACGAGGTAGTCCTTCTTTTCCTCCGTGCTGACTGTGGTGTACACGATAGCGCCGCGCTGCTGGGCAATGGCGATAGCCGCAGAACCGAAGGCTCCAGCACCGGAGTGCACCAGGATTGTCTCGCCGGCTTTAAGGTGCGCACGATCATCAAGAGCATAGAGGGCTGTACTGTAGATTGCAGGCAGGGTTGGCATTACGTCAAATCGCTCGTTCGGCAACATCTTCAGACAAGCCCAAGCAGGCACTCGCTCTGTCGTGCGGAAATGATTAGGGGCTAGTACGACGACGCGGTCTCCAGGAGCCAGATGGATAACATCTTCGGCGACAGCTTGGATAACGCCGCTGAACTCGATGGCAGTGGTGCCCCTTCGAGTCTCGACCTTGCCCGACAACGTGTAGATATCCTTTGCGTTAAGGCTAACGGCCTTGATATCAACGTCGACATAACCTGCGGGGAGAGAGGACTGCGTGAGTGGCTCTGCCTCCTGCTGGAAATAAATGGTATCTGTGATACCGACCCGTTTTATGGCTAGATGCGCGGGTGTCGCATTTTGCAGCGTCATCATCTCAACTTCCTGCCCCTCTCGCTGCTGGAACAGTCCGTTCAGAATAGGATCCGGTACAAATCGGCTGACATGAAGGAGGCTGTCGTGCAAGACGAACTCCTTGTCGCCCACCACATCCTCTTCGAAGCAAGTCTTCTCTACCTGAGTGCACACCGTAGGGTGTGCGTCTTCCTCGGCGCTAAGTGAGCCAATATCCAGCGTGACGAATCGCAGCGCTGGTTGCTCGAGCATCAACGCGCGTGAGAGGCCGTTGGCGAGGGTCAAATCTGGTGACGTGCCATTCAAAGTCGAGGCACCGGACAGCCAGATAAGGGTAATTGCGGTATCAGTGATGCGCCTCAGAAGTTCCATCTCTTCCTGTGTCATAGTGGGTAGGAACGGGGTTTCTATCTCGAGAAGGGAAATAATTATACTCGACTGGCCCCAGACCTTGTTCTCGGGAACGTCATTTAGGCGCATGTACTTCGTTCCTGTAACACCTGGCAACTTGGCCATGTGCTTTTGAAGCGCTATAGCGAGCTTGGAAGGTGTGGTAAGATTCTCGAGCAGAACAATCTCCTTACCGGACAGCTGGCCAGTAGACTGAGGCGCCACAGCAAAAGTCACGCCGGAGAACAGATCAAAGACACTGTATTTGGCCTTCGTAAGGACTTTGGAAGACACGTTATGATCGCGAGAGATAATGACCCCCTGCTCGTTGAGGATATCGGCTAGTTTCTGGGTAAAGAGAGAGATATTTGACTTCTCTTCGTGCGGCAGAAGCAGCACATCATACTTGGCCTTGGTCGCAGCCTCCCAGTCGACCTTGGTAGTGTCATTTGACATGATGGACAACTGTCCATTGTCCAGCAGAACACCAGTATCCCATACTCGCACACGGGGGAAGTCTGTGCTCTTATTAAGCAGATCTAGCCAACTTTTTGTTTTGCAGCTACATCCAGTACCCAGCTCTAGCACGCGAATGTTGGGGTTCTTGTGGCCAACAAGGTCTACCAGGGCCGAAATGACGCCAATCTTGACGTTCTCCGCCAGGGCGGGATGATCCCGCAGGAAGCGCATGATATACTTTTCCAGCGAGGTCTTGTCGGTATTGCTGTTGAGGCGGGCAATATCCGGCTTCCACACAACGCGTAGACACGGATGACGTCCCGTTTCTCCGGACTCGTCTCCTTTCTCCATCTGTCCAGTATACAGAGACAAGCGGACGCCACTCATGCTGATAACAGGAGCACCAGCCTGATCCTTCAGTTCGGCGTTGATAGTCTTGGTGCCAAAGCCAGTACTCTCGGAGATCGAGTGAACCGATGAATCCAGATCCACCGTCTTGGGATTCGGCACAGCGATCTGACAGTGGTCCAAGAAGACAGGTAGGTAAGCCCGTAGACTGTCCAAGTTCCCAGCGGTTCCACCCATGATCGAGGCCTGGAGACAACTGTCGATTGTCAAAGGATGTACAGCGTAATACGTGCCAGGAAACTTGGATTGCGTTGTTCTGGGAACACGCTGCCGTAAGATTGTCGTGGAGAGGGCGGCCGGATTGGCGCGAGCACGGTCAGTCTCCATTGCTATAAGGGATTGGAAGGCCGGACCAAAGTTGAGACCTGCCTCAGCGAGTTTCTTGTACCACGGGCCCATGCTCCATTTCTCATAATTAGATGTGTCTATAGGGGACATTATGCTGCATGTGGTCGCGGTTGACACCTTGATGTTTCCGGTGCAGTGAACAACAGAGGTACCCTCCTGCATCGATGAGACGGAGAACTCATACCATGATTTGGACATCATCGCTTTCGAGATCTTTTCAGGCGCCATGACCGTGAAGAGCTCAGTTTGCTGCTGTTCATCCAACGAGACTGTCAAGGCCGAGGCGATGTTGACGTTGCGGACAGTGAAGCTTGGACGGGTCGTCTGTGACTCTGTGATTCCTTGGATCTGGGAGATAGCTTCGATAGCCATAGCAATATATCCTGCGGCCGGGAAGACGACCTGGCTTTCTAGCTTGTGGTCTTCCAGCCAGGGTATCTCGTTGGGTTTCAAAATGTTACGCCAAACACGGTCGATACCGTTTCCAGCCGCCATCTCCGAGCCCAACAGCTCATGCCGGATGTGGCGACGGCTGCGCAGGTCGCTGCTCAATCTCGACTCCCGCCACAGGAGCTGGGTATAGCTCCAGTGGTATGGTGGTAGATTATGTATCACAGATAACTGTGACTCTGGGACGTCAATACCATTAACGCCTAAGAAGTCCAACTCATGTCCGCTGAGATAGAGGGCTCCAGCAAGAGTCTTGAGGCAGGTATCGGCATCTTTGCCTCTGACTAGAGAGGCGTTGTATGGCAGTTGCTCCTCTGACAACTTCAGGGACGTCCGGATCTGCTTGATGGGAAGCTGTAGAGCTGAGTGAGGACCAATCTCAACCAGATGGTATTTGCCTGTTTCCAGGATGTTCTGCACAGCATCGTTAAATTGGACCGAGTTCTCGAGGTTCTTGCGCCAGTAGTCAGCTTCGAGGGCAGCGGTTGAGTTACCAGAATAGGATCTGGGACCATCACTGCCAACGCTGGAGAAAAGAGAGATAGATCCATCACTAAGCCTGTTACGCTCTAGTTCAACGGTGGGTAGCGAAGGCCAGGCCTTGCGGACGAGCTGCTCGTATTCATCTCCGATCTCCGCCATCATATAGGAGTGATATGCCTTGCCTCCAGTCTGCAGCCTGCGTGCAAACACGCCGGACCGTTCGGCTTCCTTGTGAAGGATGTCGATACCATATATGCTTCCACTCACCGTTACACTTTCGGGAGAGTTGACACAGGCAATGACGACCTTTCCTCCAAGTGAGAGCTCTTCGATAAACTTAGATGCCCGTCCAGGACCGGTTCCGAGAGCCAACATGGCACCTTCGGACGTAGCGTGGCTCACGGCTAGGCCACGATAGTATGCAACGACGATGGCTTGAGCTGCACTGATAAGACCGGCTGCGAAAGCAGCTGCGATCTCACCCGAAGAATGGCCAACAACAACATTGGGGGTGATTCTCCAGGTGCGTAGAATTTCGACAATACCGATTTGGACTGCAGTGCAAAGGGGCTGGGAATACTGAGCTTCGGCAACTTTGCTTGAGGAAGCCGGTTCCATGAGCATGCTTTTGATGGACCAGGTGGGGGCGTCCGGGAGGTTCTGAAGGATGTGATCCAGATAATCGATCGTGACCTTGTAGATGGAGCTCTTCTTGAGTAGCTCCTTGCCCATCTCTGGCCACTGAGCTCCCTGTCCAGTGAAGATGAAACCTAGCTCATACTTGGGAATAGGCCTCTTCGCGGTTACCAATGTCCCTTCGGTGACCAGCTGATTTTTCGCCTCCCTCGGGCTAGCAAGAACGTATCCCTTCTTGGAGAGATTGGAGCGTCGGTTCGCCAAGGTGTAACACAGGTCACGGAAATCGTGTTTGTGAACGCTCAGGCTGGCTCCCAGATCCTTAACACGGGCTTCAAGAGCTTCTGCTGTCGATGCTGATAGTGGGAGCAGATATGTCTTTGTATAGTCCTCCAACCTGTCCTTTGAACTCCTTGCAGCTGTGAATCCGGGCAGTGCAGTCTCCACAGAGTCAATGATGGCATGCGCATTGGCGCCGCCAAAGCCGAAGGAGTTGATACTAGCTCGATGGATAGGTGATGGCCAATTAGTAGCCTTGGTGACAATTTGCATGTTCCACTCATCCAGGTGCACTTTTTAACATTAGAATCTACATACGAACAAGAATTGAAAAGGAAGTATGACTTACGCTTTGGGTTGAGCTTGGTCAATCCTACTGTGGCCGGAATGGACAGCTTTTCAAATGCAAGCACGCATTTGATGATGGCTGTGATCCCACTTGCGGCTTCACTGTGGCCGACATTGGTTTTGTTCTGCTTTCAGTCAGAGAATATCCAATTATTAGAAGAAAGCTTTCCACATACAGCACCAATGAGTAGAGGATAGTGACGATCCGAGCCCTGGAAGACGCGGCTCAGACCTTCGACCTCCATAGGGTCGCCAACAGCCGTTCCGGTACCGTGACATTCCACATAATCGGTATCCCGCACCGTGAGTCCAGCCATGCGATATGCCTTGCGAATAACCTCCTCCTGGCCCGAAACACTAGGCTGCGTTATACCAGATGTCTTTCCGTTTCTGTAATTATATCAATATCAAGCCTATTATGTACGAAGGAGACAGCCTTACGCATTTATAGCGGTGCCCCGGATCACAGCGCGGATCGGGTCGCTATCTTTAATAGCAGCCGACAGCCTCTTGAGATATAACGCACTCACACCCTCAGCACGGCCGTATCCATCGGCACTCGCGTCAAACGTGTGGCATGTCGACGTAGGAGAGAGGACACCTCCCTTCGATGTACCTAGGTGCTGCTCAGGCCCCGTAATCAAGTTGGCACCAGCCACGATGGCACCATCACACTCGCCACTAATCAGAGCGCGCGCTGCATTGTGCAAACAGTAGATCGATGACGAGCAGGCGGTATCCAGGGTATAGCTAGGGCCGCGGAGGTCAAAAATGTAACTGACACGGTTGGAAAGGATAGCCGTGCACGAGCCAGTGGCACTATATCGATGCAGCGACTCAGGGTCGCGAGCCTGCATGGTCTGGAAATCGACAGTGAAGTTGCCGACATACACACCAATATTAGCTCCTGCAATGCCGGAGAGTGTGGCCCCAGAGCTCTCGAAGCATTCGTAGACAACCTCAAGCAGTTTACGCTGCTGAGGATCCATGTAGGTAGCTTCGAGATTGTTGATACCAAAGAAGGAATTCTCAAACTGTCTCGGGTCCTCCTGGAGAAAGTATCCCCCCTCTGTGTTCATCACGCCGGATCGGTCACCCTCTGGATGGAAGAAGCCGTCAACATTGAACCGTTCCTTTGGGACCTTGCATCGTCCGGTTCGCTCGTTCACAAGCATCTCCCAGAAGTCGTCGGGAGAGTTGACTCCACCAGGAAGTCGGCAGGCTTTACCATGTTAGCTGGATAAACGTGAATTCTATAGCAGTGACATACCCATGCCCACGATAACAACGGGATCGTAGTTCAGACCGTCCGTCTGGAGAGTTTTCGACAGAGAGGAGTCGGGAGTCATGGCGTCCCCCAGGGGCATAGCAGCAAAGCCATTAGGCTGCTTGACTGCAATGGGACGGTTAAGCCGTTCAAGTGGGCTACTCTCGGTCACTCCAATTGATCCCATGGTGAGTTTCGTGGTTTCAGATCTAAGACAGTGATGGACAATAAGAAGCCGAAGGCTAGTGTAGCAAAAGATCAAGTAGAGAACGTAGAGAGCTTTGTATAATCTAAATGATATATTGCCCCGGAGCACTCTGATAAATTATTCCATGAACTAAACTTAAAGGCTCTGATGGAGAGTTTATAGGTTATCCGAGCCCTTGAAAAATTGGTTTCGAGAATCCCACAACAGCTACACAGTATTATTTTTTTTTCTTTCTTTTTTTTTCGGGGAGGCTTATAGTAACGCATCTGCGTATTCAGACGCAACGCCACTGCAGAGGAAAACTAGAAATTTTCCACAATGTCATCTGGGAGGCGGCAGGGATCGGCATCTGACATGACAGGCCTGACAGTCAAAGTGTCAGATAGCTCGAGACAGTCTTACTATATTGTCATGTCAGAATACTGCCCGCTAACTCTTCACATGCTTATAGTTATTTCCAGCCAATGAAAACAATTCACTAAGTCTTATTTGCTCATTCTCTTTATGCGATGTTTCTTGGTGGTCAGTAGCTAGTCATAAACTCAGCCCAGCCGCATGCTTACGAATTTGTGATGAGATTCGGTTCATTCGCCCTGGCTTTTCTGTTCAATGATTAAAAAATTACAAAAGTAACAAATAAGCAAGTAACACGCAAATGTATAACTTTTCTCTATACGTTTGCAGATAATGGCTAAAACATCGAAAATAGTTCTGATCACCGGGTAGGACCAACCTTGGACAATTGTTATTTCTCAGATTTCTCATGCTCACCACTACCTAGCTGTGGAGAAGGGGGTATTGGCGAGGCTCTGGCGCTGGAATACTGTGCAAAAGGTATTTTCCCTATGGAATATTGACCATGACAAATGCGTTAAAGGGTGCAACCTCACAAATTCCAGGATGCAAGGTCCTCACTACCGTTCTTCCATGGGAACGCAAAGAACATCTGACGTCCAAGGGCATCTCTTGCTACACGCTCGACATCACCCAGGATGAATCGGTTCGAGAACTTGCAAAGACTATTCAAAAGGATTTCGGGAACTCTCTCGATATACTAGTCAATAACGCGTACGTGATCCTGGTCTCCATCAAGTGAAAAGGCCCATCTAATATCTTCCCAGAGGAATATGTAAGGCTATCCGCCTTTAATGTGGAACGTGCTTATCCGCTTCCTAGGTTACACTATGACAGCGATTGATACCGATGTCGAAGAAGTCCAGAAAATGTTTGATGTTAATCTTTTTGGCCATATGAGAATGGTCCGTGAATTTCATCCGCTCCTGATCCGTGCTCAGGGGTGCATTGTCAACATTGGCTCCGTCGGAGGAATTGTGCCTTATATGTATGGATGTAAGTCCCTTCAACTGACCCGTTGTCGTCGACGAAGCCTCACATTTGTAGCATCTTATAATGCAAGCAAAGCAGCTCTACATCACTGGGGAAATACACTCAGAGTTGAAATGAGCCCGCTTGGGTTAGTATCTAGTTTCTATTGACTGCTATCATGCTGACGAAACCAGGGTTCGAGTTCTGAATGTGAGGGAATCGACAAGTTCATCTTCGGGCTCCTAAGTTTAACAGAGACCGCAGATCATTTCAGGTAACATTGGAACGAAGATACTGCGACGTGACGCGTCACGGACCCTGCCAACGGGATCGTTTTACTCAAAACTCAAGGAAGAGTTTGAAGCCCATGTTCAGCGCACTCCGCGTAAGAAATATCCTCACGCTTCTTATATGCCTTACTGAAACTCACCAAGATACGACTGACCGCCACATATACGCGAAAAAGGTTGTTCCACAGTCCCTCAGAGCATACCCTCCAGCCTGGTACTGGGTGGGAAGCACCTCTGGAATCGTGTGGTTCATGGATATCTTTGGTTTTCGTACCGCATGGGTGAGTAGTCAGTCCTCATTCGAATATGGCTCCCTAATTGGATCTAGGATTATATTCAATGGCCTGTCTTTGGCTTGGGAAAGCTGCAGAGAGAGACAAGAATGTGGCTGCAATCAGTGGTGGCTCAATAGATCGGCTCTATGTACCAATCTTCTAGTTCTGTAGACGATAGGATATTTCAAGAGGTAAACGTTCTTGATCAGGGATCTGTGTAGTTATATGTGTAGCTATCTGGCTCAAGGTATAGAAACCAAGACTATGCGCCGCACTATGGCAGGGAGAACTCCTACAGGACTCCCTAGATGGACTGATGCCTCGAACATATATGCGTGTAGTTCCTACGAATCAACATTTGCAACCCTTGAGGATTTGTGCACATATGCATGAATAAATTCGAAATTTGGTGGCCTTATTAAATTTATTGTTGAATTGCAAGAGTCTTGTAGTACTGCACCGGATGTCTTCATAATATCCTGATCTTGAAAAGCAAGTTGTGTTTAAGCTATAAACCTACGATCATTCATTGGAGGTGACATCTTATTGTGCACAGATATCAAAGAAAGTGTGTATATTCTTGCTTAATTATACCATGTCTGGTCAAGGCTGAGTTGGGTCAGACTTATTCAAGCGCCTCTGCCTTCATACTCCTTCTCAAGCTCCCCAAGATATCCCTCGACCTTTTCTCCATTGACAACAAGCTCTTTGCAGTCCAAGAGAATATACATCATACGACCAGGCTCTGTACCATTCCCAGTAATATTCTTCCACTTGTGGGCTGTCGCACGCTGGACACTGAGATCTCCCCTCTTCATGATACGCGATTCCCCTGAGTCAAGAGTGAGCTCAAATTCACCCTCCAGCACAATACCGTAGTCAATAGAGAGCGCTCTGTGCATGGGAGACTCCACACCAGGTCCAAAGTCGATCATCCGTACCAAGGTACCATTGTGGATATGTAGACCGGGCTGACACTTTAGTCATGTTTCGCAATATATCTAGGATCTTGGCGATAACATACTTCATTTTCCCGGGCGTATTTGATATCTCTCTCATCGTTGAGGTCGACTGGATTCTCGAATGTGGAATACAAGATGTTGGCAACAGCCTGGTTTTGGCCCATGACTCGGTGGTGGTCACCAGTGTCTGTCACAAGGAAATGACCCTTTCCGTCCTTGTTGTAGCCGGTTATGTGGCGCTGGATGGGACGGAGACCAGGGGCTGGGAAGCCGTCGGTGATGAAGTCGATTCCGGCGGTGGTGGCCATCTTTGTACCGTGACTCTTGCTAAGCTGCGAAGTTCTGGTATGTGTATAGTCAGCTTTATGGTACATGACAGTGTACTAGAACCCTTCAATATATATGTTGGGAATGTCGCACTTTCTGAGATGCAGTCTGACAGCTTGACCACATAGCCAAGCCCGGTTAATTTGAGCTGACCTGACATGCTCGCTGTGCAGCCTGACAAGTATGACAGGCTGCGTAGACTTTTGTGGCCCAAAGTCGAAGTAAGCACCGCAGGCTGACTCGGAAGCCTTGCTCCTGTTGCTCCTGTTGGTATTGTACTATCCTTTGTCCGGACCTGAGTCTAAGAGGGATCTAAATTGTCGGCCACGGTTCGTGTCTATCTATCATCCATATGGTCAGGAATGATAGCCAACAAGTGGAATTACGGTCTAGAATTAGCTCTTCAGAAAACTTGAATATGCCACAGTAGACTACGATTCAACTTCTCCTGTCAAATATTGCCACCGAGTGTCTTACACATGAGCCGTCAAAGTAGTTCCACCATCCACAATCCAATTGCTTCCGGTGACATAGCTCGCTTTCGGGCTGCTTAAGAATAGGATTATATCTGCTATCTCATCCACGTGCGCAATGCGTCCCATTGGCACTGCATCCGCCATCAATCTCTCCAAATCAGGAATTCCTTCGATTGCTCGGTCGACCATCGGGGTTCCAACCCACGAAGGACTAATGCAATTGACTCTGATTCCGTAGCGAGCGTTATCGAGAGCTGGACTCATATTAGGCTCATATACATGCTCTTTAATTGGTATATGTGACTTGACATACCCGCATTCCGAGTCAAACCTAAAACCGCATGTTTAGAGGTCGTATACTGGGTGAGTAGCGGTGTTGCGACAAAGGACGCGCACGAAGCCAGGTTGATGATGACACCGCGCCAGGACCCTCGTTCTGGATTCTGTTCGTTAACGAGGGTCGGATTCTGGTCCTTCATCACTTTAGAGACGGCTCTCGTGACCAGAAAGGTTCCCATGACGTTGACATTGAGAAAACGAGCAAATTCCGAAACAGACGCATCTGCGATTTCTGCTGGATCTTGCACACCGATCTAAAAGATGAAAGGGTGAGATCCAGAATGAACAAGATGAAGCAGAAGGAACCTACTCCTGCAGAATTAACGGCATAGTTGATTTGACCAAATTCCTGGATTGTCGCCGCGACGGTCGAGTCTACCTGCGTCTCGCTTGTTACATCTGCAGATAGCGCCAGAGCCTTGTACTTCGGATGAGTGGCCAGCTCACGGCTTTCAGCCGCAGCCTCTTCGGCGAAACGCAGGTTAAGATCCACGAAGACAACTCCAGCAGCGCCCTCCTTTGCGAATGCAAGAGCACATGCTTTTCCAATACCGCTCCCTGCAGCAGCGAATGAGTTTATAGGACAAAGATTGAAAACAGAGAGAGGGGGAGAGAGAAAAGACATCAGAGTAACAATGGTACCTACCTGCGCCGGTTACCAGAGCGTATCCGTCGATATTCATTGTGTTAACAATACTTGAGAAGGCAAGCTGTAGCAAACAGATCCAGTGAATTGAGAAGCATAATATACAGATATGGCACTTAAGCCCTTCATCTCGAAATATAGTATCCAGGCACTACTGGGATCCAGCAGTGGCAAACAACACTGGGGCTCTCTCTATTCTGTATTCTTGGCCTGCGGTCAGCGTCAGACGCGGTGATTATCCCGCTAATCTGACACGGAACTATGCCGCTGTGTAATCTGACAGGGGATTATATTTCTCGCACGAGGCAGCCAAATATAAAACTTCTATAGAGCGGTGTCATATCTGACATTATGCTTTTTATAAGGCTCTAATTACTGATTCATAGTCTTGTGTACCAGGTTTGCACGCAGTAGGGTTTCGCGTTTCCATAATATTATGTATCGTCTCGCTAGTGCTTGGCGATAATTCTAAATGTGTCTCGCCGCGAGCTCGAAGTCTAGACGAAATTTGCAATTTCGGAAGAATCTGAGAAGCCCATCAAATTTTATTCAGTTCTGTATTTCTATATTGGTTAAATAAAGGGCATAGGACATACAATGCTGACCTAACTAAGTATTGACGCATTCCTCTAACTGATGAGCTTCGTTCACTCATGCTCATTCGCATTCCCAATATACACCACAATCACTCGCTGCTGGTCCTCCGAATTCTCATCCAGATAATACCGTGTATCTGTTGTCAGCGGTGGCGACGGTGGACCCACTCTAGCACTAGAGAGCCTCGGGAAACCCCTGCGATCCGTCTGCGAGGGAACTCCCAACTTGATCGTCACATTAGATTGTCGAGCTAGTTCGGACAACGCCGGGCTTTCCTGGATTATCCGGTGTAGCTGATTGAGATCCTCTCGATTGTGGTACACATGGCAACCGCAGTTCATACAGGCTCTGCTCTCGATACTTGCTGGGTGTAGAGTACTATGCGGGGTTGTCTGATGGACTTTGGGAACTGTGCGCGTGGAATTAGGGTTGGTTGAGTGACGGGACGAACACCAGTTCCCTAGCTCGCAGAATGAGCGACACTGGCCTTGCGGTGCCCGCCAGGGATCGGCGGGAACTTGACTAGGAGGGGTATATGACCCTGATGAGTGAAAGAAGTCAGGGCCATTATTATTATTGTGTTTCGATCCGTGGAGGATGGCCCCCACGGAGCTGGAATCATGTGACAGGATACTTACCTTGGTCGATGCCAACGACAGATCCCATGCTGGACTTTACATTTTCGGAGTCGAACAGGAAGGGAATCGGTGAGGATACTGGTCCGGACAGGTGACAGTCCATGGGGACGTAGTCCTGGCTGGGCAGTGCCGTGCTCGTTTCGTCCCCAGGCATGCGAGGTGAAATCGTCTCCGGATAGGTAGCTCCATCTAGTAGGTCATCGATGGAGAGTTGTGGGTCAAATTCGGGCAAGTTCAGCTCCTTGTTGGAATCCAAGGTGGACGTCTGACTGTCGGACGCGTCGTGTGCATCAGGTTGCGTCAAACACCGAGATGTATATTTCCTATTCGTAACAGTTGCAGCAACGCCTCTGGGAATAGCCGCCACTTCGTTGGCACCGCTGTCCACAGTCGCTGTCGGATCTGAAGCCGCTGCAGAGCCTAATTCCAGATGAACAGACTGGTTCTGAAGGCGTTTTCGTTCGCCTGTGTGAATTGACTCCCGTCAGCTCACTAGAAACAGCTTCGATTGTAAGGAGAGATATCCTCACGGTGTCTGCGCTGAGACATGCGATTCTGGATTCGCTTTCGAAGTCCTGGCTCGGCGACCTGGATCCAGTCCTCCCATTCTACCTGTTCACTTCTTGATGGTGTCATTAGAAATCTCATACGAAAAATAGCACAATACGCAGAAGCACGTTCTAAGGGTCGGTCCAGATGAGAAGCTCCGGCCTGATAACGAGATAGCCAAGAATCTAGTCGCAGACCTTCTAATATATTTTCTCTACAAGAACCTCTGTCAAGTCAGCTGGAAAGGATGTTATATATGTCGATGCATTTACAATCAATTCATAATAAGCAGCACGGCCATATATGGCGTGATGTTGACGATAAGATCGAAGACGGCTCGGGAAAGTCGACAGAAATGAAACCCCTGGCGCCGTTCCCTCGGTGCTGTAACCTCGTATCTGTCCCCCAAATGGAATGGGAAGGGGGCTGGCTGTGAGGGAGAAGGGGCTGGCTGTGAAGGAGAATGATACAATCGCATTACAATGTTCGGCCTCGTTGCTCTGACTGCATACCAGAGCTAGTCGAGAACTATGAGGGCTGAGATTCATGCATGGTTTGTCACTGTTCAGGCTTGTGGACAAGGAATCTAGAGATACTATCGATATAAGCTGAGGAAGGACCGGACACACCAGTAGAGTGTTCTTACTATCAAAACAAATGCTATGCCTAACTTGGTACAAGCAGCGGGTGACATCCTGGCAGATCCGCGTACTGATGAGTATTATACGGTAGAAGTGTGCTATTATGCGCACTTCGGAATTCGTTCACCTATTGAATACAAAGATAGGCATCTACGTACTGGTTCTCGGAGAAAGGTAATCGAGTATATGCATTTTGGCTTACCAAGAATGTAAGAAATGAAGATTAGGTGAGCACTATCTTCTCCATTGCTAAGGACAGCACGCATGCATATAATTACATGACGGACCAATCACTTAAGCCATGTCCTGACTCGCGACTACCTGAGAGATGCGGATCTCCACGAAGATCTTGTTATCTTCGAGTCTCATGCGAGACGTTTGATACGCCAAAATACGCAAAATTTCTCCATACGCGGTGCTATTGACAGGATTAGTCCTTCAGTTTCCCGTTTAGTTGCCGCTCTTATCTATCCTTACCGTGCAATCCCCTTGGCGTTCATACGCACATGTTATTTGTCAGGATCGAAATAGAGCCAGTCTCCTGCAAATACAACATCCGTGTTGACGGTGGGAGAGAGGCCAGGGACGGTAGATATGGTATGTACCTCCAGATGTTGTCTGGTGTCCGGCGGTCAGCCCATTCCGATTGCAAACTAAAGCCAGTCATTAGAAAGAGAAAGAAGTGTGCGGTGTCTCCTGTAGACATTATCACCCCAAACTCGCTCAAAAAGCCTTAATGACCAAAGGCCAATGAGGTTGACACACAGTCACTCACATAGTGAATAAATTCGGATCCAGAATTAACCTCGCCCATTCCATGATGAAGAAGCAAAATGCGCCAGCCATAGTCAGCCGCATAATTTCTTTTTTCTATATAAACCACTGGGAAATAGGACCCGCACCGACGGGCTGGCCTCTACCTGCAACTAGCTAATGGTCCCAAGAATTAACTCACGTAGCGAATCTCGGACGGCCCAAGCAGCTGTGGCGTGCAGCTTGAGGATAAGCGGGTCTGAGGGAGGGGAACCCAGTCTGGACGTGTTCCATCGTGGGATTATGGCGTTTAATCCGATGCGAAGGGGAAGATGAGACTGATTGTCAATTGCCAGGTGGGCTGGAGAACCAAGGCTGGGCAAGTTCCAATATTGAGATACTGTATCTAACCCTCTTTTATAATTCATATAATCGTTTTGCTGCAGCACTTTTGGGGGGGGGATTCCACCACTCAGACCTACGTCAAATGTTGGAGCTGCATGCTACGTCCTTTGTAGCTGCTGTCATAATAATGATCTGACTGTCAGCCGTAACTATGTCTAAGGGTGACCTGAGTTCCTCTAAACCGATTGCACTGTCAGACGGCCCGTAGTGGCCGGATGACCCGACTTGCAATTTCCAGCAGCATCCTGCTGAACCTTATGCACAGGTGTGTCGATTCCGCTTTATGCGATCTAGTAAGCCAACCCTTCTCGAAGTCAAAAGCATAGTTCGTAAATTAATTGATTTGACTGCCCCACCCGTTCCTCTATCTGCTATACTTGGGGCTTATGTCTGTGCTGCGCAGTTTATTATAAACTTTTTAGTGCTTACCACAAGAGACTTTCCTTCTCTATGACTCAGTTCTAACAGCCGCTAACTCTAAGGCCACAGTTTATACATCTTCGCGGGGTTAGATCTGCTTACCCTGCGAGATAAGCAGATCTAGCAAGGATATGCCGTAGCCACGTAGAAATGAACGAATGGTGCTAGAGTATGCATGTATATCGACATTTCAGGTGGCCTGGGTTTTCTTTTAGTTACCTAGTTAGGCTAGGTCGGCGTGTATCCCTTCGCGGAAGGCATTACCAGCTGCCTAAGTAATCTGTGCCATTTTACAGGCTTAACAGCGTCGCTGTACGACCTGATCTCAGGAAGCAACGCTAAATATGTTCGTAAAAAGCCAGGTTCACAGGAAAGTGAGAGTGGTCTGTTTGGCATCAACCCACATAATATTGTCTAACCTTTTACCTGAAACGAAAATATTCGTTGACTAGTGAGGACGGGCAATCGCTTTCCACATTATATTCTCACTGGTGGTTTAAACCCTACATTTCTATAGCTGGTTGCATTCACATGTGAAATTTGGCGATCCTTAAGAGGTGATATTGTGTGATCGCTCCTTGATTTTGATCCAAAAGTCATGGTGTACCAGCAATGCCAGATTCTCCTGCCTCCACACGGGCCGGGAGCCGTTGTTAATCGTGGGATAGAACAGACGGAAGAACTACCAGGAAAGCAGGCAAATTCAGCAATCTCATAATGGCAATAGTCGGGGACCCGGACAGCACACACGGTTTACGAGGGAGTAAGATAGCCGTGCGAAACAAAAAAGGTGTGGCTACATACCTGGATCAACAACTTGTACGTCTCCAATAGGGCAATATTTTTTCCCAGGCAGATTCGTGTGCCATATCCCCACGTCAGGATGTACTTGTCCATGAATGCGGCACGATCCCGATCCAACCACCGTTCGGGACGAAATTTATCAGCGTCGTCGCCAAAGACTCGAGGATTACGGTGAATCACGTACGGATTGGCACCAATCTCGGTCCCCGGGGGTATGAACCTGTTGTTGAGAGTATAGCCATCTTTAGAGACGTACCTAGGTATAATCATGGGGGTAGACGGTTGATACCGCATTGTCTCCTTATAGCATGCAGTGAAGTAGGGCATTTCTTTGATCTGAATGACGTGAGCACTACCTCCTATATTGTAAAAACAGGGCAAAATGCCCACCTGATCGTATAAAGGAACTGGATGTCTGAGCAGTCCACGGCGATCAAAGTCGTCAATTTCCGCCGCGAGTTTGTCATAGACACCAGGAGTCTCGAGAACATAACGCAGAAACCCACAAAAAAATGCCGCTGTGGTATCCGACGCCGCCACCATGAGAACAAAGCATTCTGTCTTCACTTCCTCGATGGTGATCGGGGTGCCATCTGCATTTTTCGCGTTAAGAATATTGTCGAGAAAGTCACCTCTCTGGGACGCTTTAGGGTTGTTTAAGCGCTCAGCCAGGAGGTTATCACGGAACTGGGAGAAAATTAGTTATATCGTCCGCATTTTTCAATATATTGAAGTTCCACCAAGTCATACCGCCATAATTTTCCCAGTTCCCGAGTTGTCACCGGGCTTCGGCATAAGATAGCGCCGGGTGATGAAGTTTTCGAGAAACGGTCTCACTAGCCACGGCAGTGCTCCTACCACTGCCGCGAACGGGGCCATATCGTGGAAGTTTTCGATTAGATTTTCGACGTCGCGTCCTTGAGTGATGAATCCTATGGGTTCTCCGAAAGAAAGCTGGCAAATCATGTCGTACGCAAACCATCTGCAGGAATACATTCTGTCAGTCCAAAGTGTCTATACAGATTCTCTTTCGGGAAAGAACAGTCCATTTGGGAGCCACAGCCACGGAAGACTTACTGCGACCATGCAGCGAAGTCCATTTCCTTTCCGGTCTCGGCGAACTTGTCCTTTAGTACAGTGGTCCATTGCATGATCCGGTCATCAACCTGACCCTCGAGGGATTTGAGGTTGGTCAAGGTGAACTACAACATCAGTGACTAAGTCAGTATGCTAGCGCTTCTCACGGCTAATAAACAGAGCCTACTCACAGAAGCAGCAACACGCTTCCGTTTGGCAGCATGTTCATCATGCTTGAGTGTCTGGAATGGCGGTGCCACCTCTCCTAGGACTCCGACAGTGTAGACATCGGTCTTATCCACATGGCGGTGGTAGATTGTTGGGAGCCAAGAGGGATCATTGACAGCCAACAGGTTAGGTGCTGCACGAACTATGGGTCCGTATTTCTCATGGTATTTCAGCCCCAGAATATGAGCTTGCTTTGTATGCAAGATCCAAAGCTTGAAGAAATCCGAAACGGATGCCCAGAAAGGGCCAGGAAAGTCACGAAGGGGGTGGAAATATCGATTGTATATCCCACGATATAGAGCATAGGAGAATATTAATCCGAGAGATAAGACCACGATTCCTACAAGGTCCATTGTCAGAAAATAAACTGTCTTGAAGTTGCCGCAAACCGAGACGTGAATAGTGCCTAATGGACTATGAAATACGGTATCCTTCAGTGCTGCTGGACTGACACTTATCTACCGCGAGTATGGTCTGGACGTCATAAGGAAAGTAGTTCACCCTCTCAAGCTTACGGTCTATTTGGCCTACACTTCTTCCCAGCTGACAGTGTCTGACCTGACATGCATAACAATGCAAGCCACCAAGTTCGAGAGTTGCCGTACCTCCGGAACTCGACGCGATCTGACAGCACGTGGAGACGGATCTGGATAAACCAGTCAAAAAAAAAAAGTTGAAAAAGGCAAAAGAAAATTGGGCTGAATCCAGACTGAGATTCGTGCGAATGTTCCGGATTAGACGAGAGCTCAACGAGCAACCAGTATGCTCAAAGTCTTATTAATCTACACATAGCCGCATGATAACGAGAGAAGACGCTTGTATGATCAGATGACGCGGAGAGCAATCCATCATCCGACACTTCGGCATCGGCAGCAGAAACAATGTCTTAGCAGAAATCGATGTTCATTCCCAGCAAAGGTTCAAGGAAAAAATGGCAGTAGGCAATCAGAGTGAGGATTTTGCGCGAATCTCCAGAAACAATTGCCATACATTATCTGGGCTGTTGCCTTGTAATCGCAGGCAGATACCGTCCAGTAACTGGGATACGCGAGTCTCGAAAAACCACAAGGGCTTCAAAGTCTGTAGAAGCAGAAAGTAATACGCCAGGAGCAGCAGTGCCCCTGGATGGTTTGCCTGGAGTAGATCTAAATATTCAGAGGGCACACGCAAGGGCCATGCATTAAGGGCATCCCAGACGGTGAACGCTGCCCCCCGTTGACGGGCAAATTCGAATGCCTCTACCAAAAGAATAGCCGCGCTACGATAGACACTTTCCGACCAAAAGCCCATTGTGGATGGTCCGTCGGGCAAGACGGAAAACAGGGAGTTGAGCAACGGATCGGTATCCAAGTCTATCGAGACACAGAGGTCGTCCCGCCAGAGCTTGCTCAGTGGGGCCAGCGGTCCCTCACTAATCTTGGACCAAACGGGAGAGAGCATCGAACATCCAGCACGAAGGAGATGGATCGTGTGTGAATCGTTACCCGTGCCACTTGGAAAGAGGAACAGATTCCCTCCCTCTCCCTCCTCCGTCCCCAGCGAGCAGACCACTAGCATAAAGGCGAAGGCGAGAATCGATTCACCATTATCATCATTCACATGCATGATTGTCGATCGAAATTCCGGTATGGCAAGTTCCTGATGATGCAGTGCGTCAATGACATATCGCGGCCGATTCGACGGATCTCCGTACGCCAGGTGTAGAGCTGAACATGCTAAGATACCGTGCATCAAGAAAGGGAACCCGGCCGCCAGTCGTGGAACAATTTCTTTGAACACCCGCTGCACCGCAGGGTCGCTAGAAAAAGTGAGGTATGTAAAGTTCACGTAGTGATGGAAGAGATTGGAATCGCTTCTGCTGAGGGCAACAGGGCTTAAAGGAGTCATAAACATTGTGGGTTCGCTCGCTGGAGTCGACAGAGCGCGCTATATGTAGAACTCGTCGGATTAGCAGAAAGGCCTTCTGCCTACCTTGATCCCTCCCGCCAGAATTCACTTACTGTGCTCCAGAGGTCAGTATCACTGCTATTCCCGCTCCCACTCGCACTGGGTTGATCCGCAGGAGGCATGGCGGATGATCGATTCGTAAAGTATCTGAGGGCATTGCCTTTGAAGAAGGTCTGTAATTTCACGGGATGCCAGTCCAAGCCCTCCCGACCCGCGATCTGGTGCACTGATAAGCAGTGGTGTCTCATCCGTTTGGTAGTCACACAGAGATGTTCGCAGCCTGGAAATCGACATGACAATCCATTCAGGACCGGCAAGAATGGCACCGGAAAATGGGATTCATCGGGAGGAACCACGTCCTGGGGACCTGCGATCGCGAACTTGGAGGCATACTCCATGAAAGGTTTGCGCTGGGCATGGTTCAGATGATGGATTTCCTTCAGATGACGCATGACCGCGCTCGGCTGGACCGCATGTTGACATGGCAGACAGATCAAGACACGGTGGAGAGGGAGATAGCGGAACAGGTTGTCGGGAGCAAGATCGGGATGTTCATCCATGATGGACGGCGACCCATTGTACAAGCAACAGCTTGAAGAAGAGTGTGGTATTCTTTTAGAAACCTAGCTTCGCTTGGAGGGGGGACTCATAGCTCGATGGCGGTAATACAGAATGCTGATGCTGATGCTGATGCTGACGAGTGCACAGACGGGGCGGGAACTGTCGGTGGGAGTGGAGATGGAGATCTACACTACGGAGAGGTACTTAGATAAGGGACCAGACTAACTAGATATAGTAAGGAGAAGTTAACTCCAAGGACTTGATTCCGGCTTACTAACAACGGGACAAACGCCCATGGGACTAATTAAAGAATTAAAACTAACGCATCCAGACTCAGGTATTAGAGCAGAGCGATTGACATAGAGAAACAACGACAGCAGGAGCCAGCGGAAGCATACGAACAAGGGAACCGAGAATCAAGAGAACATGTTCCTCCACCAGTAAATCAGGAATGGCTTTTCCATCACGACACACTCAGATCTCGCTCAAAAGCTTCGTCGTGTCCACCACCTTGCTCAGTTCCGTCACTGTTTCGTCCCACACCTTGCGCTGCGTGATCCGGCCCGAGTCGCTGTCGCCGTATCCTGCGAATGGAGCCTGTCTGTTGTCACTCAAGTACTTCCCGTTGCTCTCAGGCCCAGCCACGACAGCGGCGTGAACCAGCGTACGAGCACCCATCGAGACGGGCCGTCCGACCACGCGCTTGACACCACCCAGAGCCTTGCCTAACACCCCTTCCGCGCCGCGATGGAGCTCCGAGCCATAGCAGAAACCAGGGTTCACCAAGTTGAGGACCGCTCCCGATGACTGCTGCGTAGGAGACCGGTGATGGCGCATTAGCTCAAGGAAGAAAAGCTGGTAGAGAAGCTTAGACGTGTAATAACGATCGCCCATATCGAAGTATTCCTCAGTATTCAGTGTCTGCAAGAGCGTCATATGCTGTTTAGTCGCGATCTGAGCCTCCTTGAATTTCGCCCACGCCGCAGTCTCGCTACCCACGATGGAGATGATGGGACGCGGACGGCCGATGTGCGCGGCGGCCTGGTTGTCCAACACGGGGAGAAGCAGCAGCGTCATCAGGGCCGTGCTCAGCCAGTTAACCTGAATGCTGTTCTCATTGCCAGTGGACGCGTTCAGTCCGAACTCGAAGCTGGCTACTCCCGCGTTCAGGATGGCAAAGTCCAGGATGATCCCGGATTGCTTCAGACGGTCCACAAATGAGATGATGCTGCTGTAATCTGCCAAATCGAGCTCCCAGACCTCTACCACAGGGGGCTTGCTCGACTTAGGCAAAGAGTCGAGAAGTCGCTTGCGCGCTTCTTCTCCTTTGGACACGTTTCGCACCGCCATAATGAGCCGCGTGAGGCCCAAGGAGAGCAGCTGGGAGGCGGCGTGGTATCCCAACCCGGTGTTGGACCCAGTGATCAGGCCGGCCCGTCCATATAGACTCACAGAGGATGGGGCCTTGGAGGGACAGATGAAGAATTGGCGATAGAGGAAGCCCGGATAAGTGTTGTAGAAATGCATCTTCGGTTGTTCGCCTTGGGAGACGAGAGTGGTAGCTGACAGGAGAAGATAGAGGATTTTGACAGACAGGATAGGAATTGAAGGAAACGGTTACCTTCTTATTGTGCTATTACCACTGCTGCCCGGGCACTGAGCGTTGTGGCGAAAGAGAATGGCAGCTACACTTTCCGTTCAGGAGTTAAGTCATGGCCATCCGTCACACCATGAATGTGCTGTTACCCTGACGGCTGTTGCAGTAATAATTAGCAATAATATTGAAGGAGCGACGGTTGCGTTCCGGAACCAGATGAGGTGAATTGTATGTAGATGTAGACTATGTACTACTAAAATCACTCCACCGCCGGTGCCGTTCCGACGGTGCTGTCCCCGCTGCTGATTGGCTAATTCGGATTTATGCTGCTGCGGGAGGATTATCTCCGAATGGCAGCCTGAACTCTAAAATGCGCCTAGAAGAACGACGGTGCCGTTCCCCCCGCACTTGGCAGAGCTGTCAATTACTACAATGCAGTCATAGTACTCTTACACTCTGTGGCACATCCATCTTAAAAAGATATAGTGGGCCGCTTGGGCTGCTAGGCAGCTTTAATTTAAAGATTGATTTTATGTTCAGGTCATAAGCAGGTTATCCCAATTAAAGGACTCTAGTAGCATAGTTAGTCTCAAGAGATTACCTATCAATAGGAATCGAATACAGTAAAGGCGGTCGTAACTAATATGAATATTTTATTCAGCCAACCATTAATATTTCACAATTTAATGCTACCTCATACTAACAAAATACCAGACGAAAACCAATAAAAAGGCAACAATTCGAGTCTACAATGAATATATATATATACGAAGCTATTAAATAAATTTATCTATATAATGGTTCTAGGCTACATATTCCCACATATGGGGTAATGATAGACAAGCAAAACAGAAGATTAACGTAGAAGCCAAAGGATAGAAGAGGCTTGGCACCAGAGAGGCAGATCCAAGAACTCTCCAGTTGGGCTGTATACACTACTGCACCAAAGGGTTATTAAACCGGAAGAGGTTCTTGGGGTCCCATGTCTCTTTCAGGCGAAGCAGCCGTGGAAGTTTTTCCGCGCCATACATGTCCGATAGACTCTCAGTTCCATGCGCATAGCTCACGTAGACATGGAAATCGTCGAATCCACTCGTTGCGTTGAAGGCCTTCACTGCCTGGTTCGCGAACTCGTTCACGCCCTCCTCTGCGGAAAGATCGGTCAGGTTGAACGAGAACATCCTGATATTCGAGTTAGAAAATATATATATCAATACTTCACTCTTTGCCGCCCGATAGGAAGCTGCAAAGGGAGGGGGTTCTTACTCTTGAGCTCGAATCGCGCGGTGAGGATATGCAGTCAAGAAGTCGGGGACAGCCTCGATTGCCTGTATGGGGAAGAACTCTATTTCCCAGGCACTTCCTGATGCAGATGGGTAATTCTCATAGAAGGCGGTTAGATTGTTGAAATAGTCGAGGTGTGTCTGGAGGTCCAGCGTCTTGACTCCCACGGAATACATGTCGTGCATTTGGCCATCTACGCAGAACATGCTCCCTAACCCAAACCCGGCCGAAGAGTCTACCATATCCCAACTCACTAAACTGATATTCTTTTCGATATAAGGAATATCCATAAAGGGCTGGATTAGATTCAGAGCTTCGTGCTCTGGTCCGGGATAGACGGCATTCAGCAGGATGACGGTCTCCTGGTGAGGCTATTAGCATGTTACATCCAGGATCACCTTACGAAAGGGAGCCGCTTACATTGATAGTTGTGTTCCTCACGACCAGGGTGTACAGGGACAGTGCTGGAGGTAAAGTCCCGAATGATGTCAGTGCCTTGAAGAAAGTCTCGTTGGAGCTAGCGGGGAACAGGAAATCCGCATTCACTACAACCCCGCCGTTGGTCAAGTCATAGACCTCATACCTGGCTTCTGTGATGATCCCATAATTGAACCCGGCCCCGCGAATGCCCCAGAAAAGATCCGAGTTTTCAGTTTCTGACACAGTGATCAGGTCTCCAGATGCCGTGACGAGATTGACAGATTTGAGGGCGTCTATGATGAGCCCGTGAAGACCCTGGTACCTGCCAACGCCACCTCCCAGGGTTGCTCCAAGCATGCCGACACAAGGACAGGATCCGGTTTCTAGCAGCAATTATCAATGGTTAGCTATCGTTCTTGAGGAAAACACTGGTCTTCCAGCACCACAGGGGGCAGGAGCCATACGGATTTCTTTCCCGGCTTCAAACAGCACGGGCATGAGATCTTCGAAGGCGACGGATCCGCCAACTGTCATTCTGTTCGCGCTTGCATCGACGGTTGTTTTGTTGAAGAAGCCCAGGTCGACCTTGATACCGTTCTCCAGAGCACCGAACGAGGTGCTGTACCCGTGGCCTCGTCCGGACGCGAGAAATGGCACATTGTTGACTGCCGAGAACTTTACCTATTCGAAGCTGTTGGCCTAGGATCATTTCTAGAAGGGCAAAGGAGAAAGCATTCCTAGCAAAACAAAACGAAGGTTGATACTGCGATACTTACAATTGTCTGCAGATCTTCCACCGATGCAGGCTTCAAAGCTGCCACGAAGGTTGGTTCGTCATAGGTTGTCCATCTTTGGATGCTGTCGGTCCAGTTTGCATCTGAGGGGTAGAAGACCTCGGTCGATGGGCTCAGCTCTGACAGAAGCGCTGTGATGTCGTAGGCCACCGTAAATGCACTCAACGTCAAAGCTACCGAAAGGAGGCCTGGGAGAGAACGCGCAATCATTTTCACGAGGGCTGTACTGCCTGCGGATGCAAGGCAGCGTGACAATGAGAAGTGGGAAAAAAGTATGTATAACTGGACTGCAGTGAAATCGAAGGAACAGGAAACTTATAGCTTCTATAGGTGACATACATAAGGGACTATCGCAAAAGAATTCCTAGTGCACAAGGCTTACTGGGGTTTCAGACCCCAAACCAGATGAAGAACGCATCGAGTCATTACGAGCGCAGCTGATCGGCGTGTTTACTTGGACCCATAAAAATAGGTGCGCAGAATATCGAGAGAACGAACGAGATCCAAGCACGCGAACTGCTTCGGAAGTTCCCAGAGTTCCCGTACCGGGTCAGATTCAGCCTGCAGCGTGGTCCGGTCAAGGTCAGACTGCATAGGTAAGTACATAGGTACCCAATTTGCGTCAGGGACCTGTCTGACATGGTGTTTGCTAAGTTTCCCCACCCCCTTATAGAATATCCAAAAGCGTGAAGAGATTCTCCAAAGGATTCTCATCAGGCTCCAGAAGAATTGGCTATTATTGTTCCCAGCCCAGCGCACTGTATCCATAGCAGCGATGTGGTCCAATTCCATCAGCCCCGAACCGTACCAATCGGTGCCGCGCCCAATCAGAATTGCTCATGTGGGTTCGGGCACTGCAGGGCTGATCACTGCGTACAAGCTACTACCGTCCTATGAACTAGGTACTTAGTGCTTTACGAGAAGTACGTCCTCTGTAATCAATGTTTTTGTTTGTTTCTGTACAAATTGCATTGATTTCGGGTCTTGGGAATTCCGCAGTGGGTGGCACCCGGCTCGGAAATCGGTGCGCTTCCGGGTCCATACACATTTCACATCTTGCTTTTTTTTTGTACTTCCGGGATGCTAGTAGTGAATATGGTCTGATATCATTGCTGGTGCGTCATGCAGTTTAGATATCCCGGAGTCGGATGCGATGTTCCGTCGCATTCCTATAACTTCACATTTGAGCCAAACCCGGGGATGGAACGGGTACTACCTTTCCGGCGATCAGCTCCAGGAGTATTTCGTGAATTTCGCCGAAGAGTATGACCTGGAGCATTTCATTAAATTCGAGACCAAAGTCGTGAGCGCGTCTTGGTTGGAGGAAGAAGGCCAATGTATATAAGTACTTCCCTTGTCTCTGGGGAAGAGCACCTCTCCTGTCCTGTCAAAATATCGACCAACCTTGATCTCCGCATCCAGGGGAACTGGAACTAGAAAGGAAGGATAGAACAAATTCTTGATTAACGGTTCAGGGCCTCTCAACAAGTGAAAATGTTTGATGCAAATCCCAGTCATGCACAAGACGCTGCAAGACTAACATGTGCAATACTCAGGGCCGGCGATTGAAGGTCTTCAGACCTACAAGGGGATCCTCACCCACACTGCAAACTGGGATCAGGATATTGACTGGAAGGACAAACGTGTCGCACTTATTGGGGTCGGGTCAAGCGGTGTCTAAATCATTCCAAGGCTGGTCCAAGGAGTACACCCCTCCCACAACACCCACAACTTTATCATATCTTCACAATATCCAGTGCCTCCGCTAGTTCAATGGTTGACCGCAACGGAAGACTGCTCCTCGTTGACTGTGTTCGTTCGATCCACGCAATGGATAACCCTTCCAGCTGCATGGCAAGATCTGCGGATGATCCGGAAAAGTCCGCAATGCCTGCACCTGCTGGAAAGCATTTCTACACTGAGGAGGAGAAAAATCTCTTCCGGACGGACCCAGAGAAGTTCCTCGAGTACCGCAAGAAAGTTGGTGGAGTCATGCAGGAGCGCTTCCCAATCTTCCTAAGAAGTCATCAACCTCGCGAGGCCACCATTCCCATAATTACGGAATTGGTCAAGGCTCGTGTTGGGCCACATGGCGAATTTTTGGTGAAAATCTTCACACCAAGCTTTTCCCTGGCTTGTCGTCGACCGACGGTAAGTGCTCATGTCGTTTTATAGTTCTCCTTCTTTGAGCGAGGTTGATCCTGGGAATCGAGATTCTGCAGCCTAGAGAAGACTTCCTGGAAGCTCTCACTCAAGACCGTAAGTGGCTATCCAAGCATTGGTCGCTGCTTGGGTGCTGACCTGAATTTCAAGACCCCCGAGTCGTATCTGGCGAAATCAGCAGGTTCACAGAAACAGGAATCCAAATGAAGGATGGAAAGCATCTCGAGTTCGACCTAATCGTGTGCGCGACCGGATTCGATGTCGCAATTTGACCTCATTAGTATGATCCTAACTCTGCAAAGATGGAACGCAGGCATTAACCAGGGACAATAGCACCTGCGGGAAGACTAGACCGAAGTACGTTTACCTTTCTCTCGCGCACGTCATAAGTGATCGTGGCTGATTTCAAATTATCGTAGCAACCGAATGTTTACCTCAGTGTGGCCTCTCCAAACTTTCCAAATTTCTTTTTTATTGGAGGACCGACCGGTAACTAGGCACAAGGCTCTATTTTGATCATAGTTAGTGCCCTTTCCTTCCGCCGTCAATTCCATAGCTAATGGAAATCTCGATGACTGAGAGGCCGTAGCACGAAATTCAAGCCGAGTACGCGCTGCAGTGCGCCGCAAAAATCAGTTTGGAGAATCTGCACTCGCTCGTTCCAAAGCAAGAAGTGACAACACAATGGCGCCGCCATGTTGACGACTAACACGAAGCAAACTCCGTTTGGGCAGAACCTTGCGAGTCCTGGATGAAATATAGGGGGAAGATTCAGCTCTGGAGTGGGAGTATGCTGCACATGATCAAGACACTACGTAGTACGCACGCCACGGTATGAAGACTGTGAAATCATCCGGCGAGATAAGGACATGTGGAGATTCCTTGAGAACGGGCGTACTCTCTTGTAACTGCGGCAGGAGATGGGCCAGGATGTGGACATGGCGCCCTTTACTCGCATTAGTGACGAGCCTGAACTAAAATAATAAGTATAGTCTCTGCGCGACTGTATCTCATGCGCCTATCACTTGGTCTCTTCCCCCAGCTGCAATGGTTGCGGGGAGAGCTTGACGGCTCCTTCATTTCATTACGGTTATATAGTCGATTAGTTTCGGTGTTCTTAGGCTTAGCTAAGGAATAAAGAGCAGCTATCACTACTTAGTGCATAGAACACAAACGTGACCGAGTGTCTCATTGTTGACCACCACGTCTTAAGTCACACTCCTCTTTATTCAAGCGTGCCGACAAACCTCGAGGATGGCTACGCCCACGCCGGGCGGATATCGCTCCGCCACCGAATACTGTTTTAGCGAAGAACAGGCTGACGCCATTGTTCGAACCACTGCCTACTATCGCAAAGACTACTGTCTCTCTGTGATCTGGTTCCCACCTCGTGAACATGTCGATATTCGTCTGTCGGTAGCAACGCCGTTCCGGCTGACTTCGAACGTTGGACTCGGCTCTCTCGGGCGGCTACCCCTCGAGCTCTTGCATGACACATTGTTCCATCTGGATATGCATTCTATATTCAAGTTTCGACAAGTAAATATCAGATCGAGACAGATAGTAGACTCTCTCAAGGAGTATCAGATGGTAATCGCGCATGGACTGAATCTTCTCTGCGCCTTGTTAAGAACACGACTTGCTATCGTCACTTCTTTATTCGACTTCTACGAGGCACTTTGTACGAAAGCCTGTACTTATTGTGGAGACTTCGCCGGATTTATATCGCTCTTAAATTGGAAGCGATGCTGTTTCAAATGCCTCCAGGAAGCTCCGGAAACGCAAGTACAAACTCTTGCCGCTGTCCGAAAGCATCTCCACTTGACTAAAGTCGAATTGGACGGAGTGAGGTCATTCAAGACCTTGCCTGGAATCTATTCGATGAAGGAATCTGTACACAAATCTCGCATTGCGATTGTTTCTGTCCAGCAGGCTATCTTGGCTTGCAGACAGTACTCGCACGTGGCACAAGCCTACTTAGCGATCTCAGAACTAAATCCAAAATTCAGCTTTATGGCGTCCTGTGCACTCCCGTATTACGATAAGCAGACTGGCCAAGTTGAACACGGAATGTCGTGTGCTGGTTGTCAACTCGCTCTCGAAAGAGACATCATCGGCACTAGGGGCGAGAAATGGGCATTTGAGGCTCGAGACAAAGTATATGCACGAGATAGTTTTTTGGAACATTTTCGATGGTGTGAACAGGCACAGCTCCTCTGGAGGTCGAGTGGCGAGGGTAACAACCGGCCAACTGAGCTACCTGAGGCTGCTCGGAGAGGAGGCTACTTTAATAAAAGAGTATAACAAGGATGTGAAAGTGTTCGCTAATGTATTGCAACGAGACTGTCTGCAAAAGTGACTGGGAAAAAACTAGAAAGTGGACTAATTCCTAGACACCTCAAAAGTACTGTATAATGCAGCCGCGCATCTCAAAAGCTGTTCTTTAATCTTCCAGAATCACTCCATTTTGATCCGTGTATTTCACTGGCGCGTCTGGCTTGACCAGATGTCTTGAACAATAGTTGGTCGAATCCTTGCCCCATTGTTTAGTAACTGGATGACATTTGACGTTGGTTCACTGGCGCTCTGCGCACTGGATGAATTCCATCTCCTTCTTGCAGCCGGATGTATATTTGATAAATTTCGAGGTGCACATTTTAGCCTAATGGGATATCCCAAATTAGATAAGCGCTGGACATAGGGGATAACTGTCTGCTTACGATGTCTAGTTAAGCAACTTGCGCACGTTTGCTGGTGATGAATGCAAGTGATTAACGCGGAGTAGAGCTGCACTTGCGATATCGAGAAACTTTGTATAGCGTTGTTGGGAGGCCAGGCCCTTCTATTCGGAACTGTCAGTTAACAAACGAAGAAACGCAATACACATTAAATCATAAATTTATATCTATTTAGATTTCCGTTTCTTAATTGGCTTGATCAGTTATTTAAAATAAGGCAGATCAATATTTTGTTCAAGTGCGGTTAGAGAAATAAATACATATAATATAAAGTATATACGCTATAAGCAAAACCTTTCTTAGCCGTTAAAGTCAGGTTCGAGTCTCCTTGTAGGTATCTATCACAGTAGCTTCTACCTCTTCGTTAAAGACGTCTACCTGGGTTGACGCGAATTTCCTTGCGCTGACGCCGCGTTCAAAAAGCATATCCAGCTCTGCGAACGATCGGCCACGAGGCTCTGGCAAGCGGAAATAAGTATATATAATGCAGCAGAAGCAGATCCCGGCCCAGAAGAAACCGGTAAAGTTCCCCCAGTTCCAGGCTCCAGGGTTTAACATGTATGGCGTAAGGACACCGGTAATAATGCCGACGATGTTGTACAAGTTTCGGCCCAGCACGACTGTCTTGATCTGTAGCCGCCGGGTAGATAGTTCGGCAACTAACGAGTAACAAACAGTGCCAACTGTGATCTGGTAGAAGAACGCCCAGGCAATCATCATGCTGCCGGTAGCCATCGATGCCTTGTCACGGCTGTTCTCCGGTACCAAGCCCAAGAATCCCATGACAAAAAGCATGACAAAGAGAGCGCAAAGGCCATAGAAGTAAAGAGATCGACGGCCAACTCCCAACGTCATAAGGAACCAGGAGCCGAAGACACCGACTATATTGATGGCATACTGGCCCATGGCGAACGAATAAGCATTCGATGCGCTCAAACCCGCTTGTTCGAGGAAGTAAGTCGAATAGTTCGAGAAGCTGTTTCCGCTGAGGTTCTGTATCGCCCAGGCCATGCATACAATCTCGGTACGTCTTAGGTCTGTGCCCTTGAAGCAGTCCCAGTACGTCGTGCCTTTCGTGATCTTCTGTTCGAGTGCTGTCGTATGGACCATCATAGCGATCGTCTCATCCGGGTCGAAATCCGTTTCCCGATTCAAGCTCGTCAAGCGCAGAAGGGCACGCTTGGCTGCCTCGATCTTGCCCTTTCTTACCAACCACCACGGAGATTCAGGTGCGAGACAGATGCCAATGAAGAGAGGGAGGGGCCACATCCACTGCAATCCATAGGGAATACGGTACGCCCACTCGTCATCGCGGCCTAGCATTGACTTGATCACACCGATTCCTATTAGCTGGCCCACGCCCCAGCAGCAGTTGACATAGGTTGTCAGGTAACCCCGGAGTGCGACTGGGCACACCTCAGATGCGTAGGTAACTGTCAATGTTTGGAAGACACCCCAGGGAATGCCGCAGAGGATCTCCGCCGCCAGTAAAGCCTGGACATTCGCCGCCGTGAAGAAAATAGCAGTCCAAGCAGCCACGAGTACCAAGCAGGCCATAATAGTATAGCGGTATCCGAATCGCTCTGAGAACCACCCATTGATAAAGAGGCCGATGATTTCGCCTACCATGGCCCCGTTACTAAGACCAGCTTGCCACTATACAGACGTTTAGTTTTCTAGTTTACGGCATTCAGAAACACAGATGCGGCAGATCTACGTACCCTGGCGGGCACCTGATATGTTCCATCAGGCATCTGTTCCCCATATTTCCGGTTAAAGGCGGGAAAGGCGTAAAAATTGTTCACCAGACAAATATCGTAGCCTTCCATGACAATGCAGGTCGAAATCAGCAAACTCCAGGCCATTGCCTTTGGATACAATTTGATGCCTTGTAGTAGGGTCATATTTTGTTCCTTCTCCGTCGCGATTTTTGCATTCTCGATGACTGTCTCCATGCCAGTGGCAGATTGGGTCTGAATTTTGGCCTCGAGAGACAGGGGAGTATTGCTTTTGGCGACGCCGCCATCTTCAGGCTTTAAGTCTGCCATGTTATCTTGTGGACCACCCGTGCTGTGTGATTCCTTCGGCGTCGAGTGAAGGGGAGCACGAGGGCTTTGTAAAATATTGCGGCAGTCAAAAAAGTTTACGGGGAAGCGCAACGCCCCTAATAATTGCACGGGGGCGGGGGAGCATTGAATGCCGGCGCTAGTCGTCTAGTGTCGCTTGGAGGCGAACAGGATAATCATAAATAATAATGTCATTAGTCCGAGTATCCGACTACCTGAGTGTCGGTATATTATTATTATAATTATAATTAATTTAGTCCTGGACAAGCATTGGGGAAATCATGGATCTCGGCCTTAGGAAAATGAGGGCTAAGCCCCGCTAGCGTTGCCCTAGTCACATGATTCTACCGCCCGCAGTGCGAGAATCTTCCAAGCAGTTTTTTAGAAGTCTGGGCCTAGACGAGGCACTACTACTGATTAATAAGAACAGGTTAGTGTACTCTCAAGAGTAGGGGCAAGCGTTGAGGCAAGTCCTTGATCGCCTCCGAGGCATCTCCAGTGAGATCGACACACACTGTTGGCACGACAGAAAGACAGTATGTAAACTCTTGCAGGATATTGATCACGCCAATCTGTATATACCATATTTCATGTACTGATTATAAGTAGATTAAGCCCCACCTGGCCCTGGTGGAAAAAACCTATAACAGCCGCCTACCACCATAAACCCATATCAGTGCATAACAACAGCCACATGATCATCTATATACTTCTCAATATCTCCGAGGAAGCACGCAGCCAGAATACTCACACCTCCGAACGCAATGCTTGCGAGATAGACGTATTTATAGCTTTCTGCATAGGCAACTTGGCCTGCTTTTACCACTATATCATAGGCGGTCTCGTTCCCCGCAATTCCTGGGATCCCCTTGAGTCCTTCCAACAAGCTGGAACCTGTCAACTTGATAGCCTCCTCAATATAGGTGATATTAGTAATGTGCAGCTCCAGCTCCATAGTACCACCGATGTATTTAGTCGCATTAGGAATAAACTTCCCAATAAATACGTTATAGTATGTCGCATACCCGACTGTGCCACCAACCACTCGAATAGCTAGGGTAAGTGCAGCGACAGATCCGATAAGATCATCGGGACAAATAATGGTGGAAATAATCGAGGCTGGAACCACAATCCCACCAATTCCCAGTCCAGCAAGAACCAGGAGACCCCACATTGTATGGAGATTATCGACAGTGGCGCATGCCATTGAGCCGCAACCTAATCGACGATATCTCTGTGAGTATAATACAACCACAAAAACTTCAGAACAGGAAGCGTACCGGCCGTCATTACAATGCTACTAGCAATCATTAATTCCCGATTGCGGCCACGGAGGACAGAGAGCATCCATAGAACCACACAGGCACCTGTGAGAATTGAAACTCCGATTGGGAGACCTCGGATGCCAACACCAACAGGGTCATGGCCATACACGTTGAACGCTTGCGTAGGCCAGAACATAATGACCGAAAAGAAATTGGCACCTTGGTTAACCGTAAGTACTATTGCCATCTTATGGAGGAGTACTGGGCACTGTTATACCTGAGATGAATGTGATGACAAGGGTCAATGCGAGCACCCGCGGTTCCTGTTTGAGCCGAGAAGGAAACATGGGGTACTGAGCACCGTATACTTCCCAGACGCAGAAGGTGGCTATGAGTACTACGCCCAGAAGCAACGGTATGAGGACATGGGCGGACGTCCATTTGTACTTTTTGACGCATTGTCAGTAAACTGCATTTCTCAGTGCAGTGGCCAGGAGAAACCCTTACCTGATAGCCTCCCCATTGAAGCCCGGCCATGAAAAGAACAAGGCCTGAGATGCTGAGTATTCCCCCAACATAGTCAATTTGAGCAAGGACTTGCTTTCTATTGAAGCCACGGGTATTAGGCCTCGGGGGTGGGAAATAAAAGAGCGCCGTCATAATCAATCCTACGCCAGCCCACGCTCCGCAGAGTGCACCACAGTATCGCCATCCTGCATAGGCGGAAATTAGCTGTCCCCATAGAACAGAGGGAGTGAACGGAAAAATAGTGAAAATAAGAACAGCGACGTATTTGCCGCGCTTTCGTGTCGGTGCGAGCTCTGAAGCTACAGCAAGAGCAGTTAGTTCACTGACGCCAGCACCTGCACCCGCAATTGCCATTCCGCTGATAAAGATATTCATGGTATGTGCTGTGCTCGCAACAATCATCCCGAGACAAATAAACGTTGAGCCAGAAAGTGCTACATATCGACGACCAATCAAGTCCGAAAGAGAGCCAACAAAAGGACACACAGCCGCCAAGGCGAGTAGATTGGCTATAACGAACCAGATCCATCGATCTGCACCCCCAATGTCGCTATAGATAATCGGAGGGATACCCCCGAAGATGTAAACTGGAATCTGACTACCCGTCCAGAGAAAAGCCATGGCAATCAGGCTCATCACGCGACGGAAAGTCATCGGCGGTTCGTCATGATGAGCAGACAATGCAGTATTTATGGGACAAGAGTCCTCCTTCTCTGTGTCATTTCGAGAACCAGGAGTGTCGGATGTTTCGATATGTTTGATATCGCTTGGTGTCTTCCCGTGCGGGGAAGAGTAGATATCACTATTTTGTGCCATGACAGGCAACCAAGCTGTTCGCCACGTAGAGCAGCATACACAGCACTTTTCAATTGAGTGATAGGGAGTTAGAGAGGACGCGAGGTAAAAAGAGGATCGACAGAGATTGTACACGTTATATGTAACTGGTGTAGGTAGGAGCTAAGAGAACTGGAGGCTAAGCACAGTGAGATCGGCGTCAGGATGAACATCTTAATGTCTCGGGGAGGCCGTGTGGCGGGGAATGAGCCCTGTGTGTTGCGGGGGACGTGATGCCAATACGAATTAAAGCACGTACTATTGGAGGGAAAAAAGACTCCGTTTAAGAGTAACCCATATTCAGAGGAAAGTACTAAGGCCTCTTTGCGCGACGCTGTCAAGACCTGTATGAACCGAGGTGTTGTCGATGGCCGCTAGCATAGTAAAGATGGCGTATACGTTTTGTAGAGAGTAATTATGTATTTTATGTCAAAGATACGAAAGGCTATCTATTTCGTAAACTACAATCACTGCAGCTGCTAGATAAAAATAATAAGATGTAATGAAACGATCTCGCAGACCTTGGTTATACCTCATCCATAGTTAGAAAGCATCTCCCTTAGATCTCCTAGCATCTATACGAACATAGTGCCTCTCAAGTCACAGAGGCAGATAAGAGTTAAAATCGCGGGCTGAATTAGTGGTAGTAGTATCTCATTCGCCTGCGGGCAAAACTCGTTGGGTGTTCTTGAGAAATCACAGATCAGCATAGCGCTTTTTTCTTTCCTTCGCGCCTCCAGCTATGAAGCGATGTCCCCAACATTTTAGCATTCTGTATGTTGCATTCTGCAATAGCAGGAATGTGTCATGATAAAGCATGGAATAACAAAGCAGGAAATAGTATATTGCGCTAGCATCGGACTGGAATCACTAGATCGAATGGGCTTTGTATCCGCAGCCCAATGTGACCAACGCCACAAATCCCTTGTTTTCCAACCTACGCTAAAGAACCATAAACAAAAGAATATCCCTGTCATTCGGAGCTACAGTTGTGGAGGTTGAGGGGCTCAATCGCGAGTGACTTGAAATGCGGGGGAGAAGATTAAATTAGGGTTTTCGTTAGCGACCTTGCTACTTAAGTTTGGCAGAGCAAGCTACCAGGCAGCTTCCCATATTAATTATACCCTAGATATTCGACCTGGAAAACAGTTACCTAAGTCGTTAAACGACGTTTCTTACTATGGGATAAATATAGAGTGGGACCAACGCGAAGTTGAAAAACAAATGTATCCTCATATGTGTCGTCACATAGCTCCCACACGGACTCCCATTTTTCAGGAGGCACTTTTGGTTGGTTAGCTCTCTGTTGCATACCAGAAACTAGAGGCATTAATTCCTCGTAAAAGATAGTATTATTTTGGCCGACGCGGTCTATAATCGCCGTCATAGTAATATGCGGCCGAATAGGATATCCATCCTTTTTTTTTTGGTCTCCAGGATAGTATAGGTTCTCCAAAAACCAATTGCCTTCGCCATCTAGGCCTCCCCCCACAGAAACGGGTCCGGATGGCTGTAACTTCAATCAGTCATCAAACAACTTGCTTATTTTTCTAAATTGTACCGACTTACCTTATCGCACCCAGATTCCTATATTCCCCCAGATTGCCGCAGGACTTGGGCAGGTTCTCCCTGGACGGCTTGAAAGCAAAATAGGTTATGTATTCTGAGATTTCTATACCACGAGCTTCTGAAGTCCAGGCAAAGTCGAGATGTCCTCCAGGCCTCTCAGGTTCAGGCCTCTCAGAAGGCTCCAGGTACTCCTCAAATGGTCTTAGTTTTTGTCGCGGGGGGTGTCTCCTGAGCTCTGACAAGGCGGGTCGTCGACAGTCATGGAGACATGCCCGAGGGGGTCTATCTCCAGAGGATGGACCCTAATATTGAGCCGCGTAAGAATGTCATCACCAATAATTCCTGTTTCCTTCGAGACACCGAGCTCTTCGGGGTGATCCAGAGTCTCCCTTAGGGCATTTAGAACGTCGCGCGCCTTTTTCATCGGCGTTCTCCTCGGCATTCTGAAGTAAAGATGAGAAGCGTGGGGGAATTTGAATAAGCAATCTTGGAGGTGAGGAGCTGAAGATAATGAAAAGCTCGAAGCTCTATTTATCGAGCTACGTGCACCGACTTCTGACTATGATAGAAGGCGACGGCGATAGCAAACAGGTCCTAGGTAACGGCTATAGCCTACAGGGACCCAGAAAGTACTAAGAATTGTGATAGGAAGAAGAGTTCTCAGATGGTAAAAAGACTGGGCGGGGCATGTAACACTAGGGTTTTAATATATGGTATTCACTGAAGGTAGCAGGGCGGAAAATTAGCTAGGCGGCGACATTCTCCGCTTAGCGATAAAGGGCGCGGGCGTGTTGCCTTGTAGAGCTTACATATTAGGACTTCACTCTTTAAATCCTATTACATATCTGACGACAAGCCACAGGCTGCGCGTGAAGTTATTGATATTCTACATTAGATCTCTACGTCGCTGGTAAGATCGCCATTCTCCAGAAATTCCCCGCATACTATGTATGCCTGGGCTATGTGAAGCTGTGTTCCTCTGTCTCTGGTCGAAGTAATATGAGAGCTGATAGTGTTTCGTTGTTAGAATACACATCTCGATCGAACGGAGCTTTCTCTTTGCGTGTCGCTGATTGAGAATGGTGCCAATATGGACGCGCTTGCGGTGAGTTCCTTGAGGCAATGCTAAATATGTTTTGGTTAGGTAAGAAACTGACACGCGTATGCCAAAGGCTGTCATACAGGATCCGAGGAAAGCAGCGCCCATGACGCCAGTAAGACGAGGCATATCTGGTAGAGCGGACTAAGGACGGGGAGTGCAGTGCGAATACGGTTTTTACACGGCTGGCGTTTACGGTGCTACGATGATTATTATTCCAACTCGGGAGATACCATTCACGTTCTCATTTCAGAAGGTGGGAGTACTCAGGGTACAGACGGAGCTTATGAGATGATATGACCACCTTTACGCTGAGTTGTATGTGCAGGCTGCAGCAGAGTCGTGAAAGGAAATAGATATTTGAGAAATATATCATCCTTCGAGCTGGATCCGATCTCGCCAGCTATCGCTTCGGTGGTGGCTTGTTTCACACGGCCCCCTTCGTCTGCATTGGAGTCTTTATTTTTCGTTTCCTTTTCATCGTCCCTGTTACCAAGGCTGGAAGAGTTGTGTTCGCCAACAGGATACGGGTCAGCGGCAGCCAAAGGCTGCCATTTTCTGGACTTGCCTCCAGTAGAGATAGTCACTCGCAATGCCGCAAAAGGCGGTTAAGAGAGGAAAGTCCAAGGCAGAAACCCTTCGTCCCCTGTGAGTATCTCATTAGGGCCTCGCAAATGGATCAACATGACCAGTACAAGTTTGAACGCTCGCCCTGTTCGCAGTTAGTGGCATGATTTGTAGCAAAAGTTCTATAGAGTTGACTGTTCCATCTTCGACTGCGCCATTCTGGAATTCTTGTCCATTTTCCTGGATCCAGCAGTGAACAACTCGGCAGTCCATAGGCTCTTGTCACATTTTATTCACACCACATATACTAAGAAATAGCTTAGATGAGGAATGTTCCATTACAGACTGCAATATCTCGTCAGTCTATCCAGAAGACCTTTCAGGGGTGGTCACGAGGTGGCTGTGTAACCATATATATGAATTATCAGACCGATACCTGGTACAATGGGAGCTAGAAAACATCACCACTGAAAATATCTTCCTGTCTACCTAGATAGAAGAGAGGGATATGCTCAATGGGTGCAGGTACTGTCACGATTTGCCCACCTGCATATGTCTCGTTGGTCCACCAATATGTCCACGGCTTAATCTCTCTCGTCCCAATTTGCGGCAGATACACCGACCACTCAGTCACGTTTGGGGTTGTTACCGGCGTGACAAGAAGCCTAGGTCCAAACATGTATTGTTGAGTCGTGGCATTCGTGTTTTTCCGAGTCATTTCCGCTATATGAGGATCGGTACGCTCGAAGTCCATGTATAGCGGCCTCATAATCGACCGGCCAGTCTGGTGGAACTGGTCAAAGATGGTTTGGAGATATGGTTGAAGTTGGTAGCGTAGTTTAATGTAAGAGACGATTATAGGAGTGTTTGTCTCGCCATATGACCATGGCTCATTGCTACAGGTATATGCGTTTTGAGTGTTACACTCTCGGGAGCCATGGGTTCGCATAAACGGCAGGAAAGTCGCCCATTGGAACCAACGCACATAGAGTTCGCGATACTGAGGCGTATCTATATTTGCACTCCAAGGCACAGTTGGATCAGCCTGGAATCCACCCGCGTCCATTGTCCACCATCCCCATCCGGTTGCAGCGGCAGATAACCCACTGGCCACCTGCACGGCAAGGGTATCCCAGACTGATGTCGTGTCCCCAGACCATATCATGCTGCAGAAGCGCTGAGAGCCAATGTATCCTGACCTGCTTAGGCTGATATGTTCGCATTCGGTGCCCATCTTGGTCTCGGTAACATTGCGAAAGCCTTCTTCGATGGCTTGCTGGTGCGCCCAAGGATATAACTTGCCGGCACTGAATTGTGAGCCCACCGCATACAGTGTGTTGGGTAGAGTGAATGGGATGGACTCGATGTAGCTACTTTGTCCGTTGTTTTCGTAGGCTTCACCTAATGCTCCGCCGTCTGCCTGGTCGATCCAGAAGTTCTTAATCCCCTTCTCATAATAGTTTCTCTTCAGTGTTTTCCAGAGGAATTCTCGTGCTGCCGGATTTGTCGAGTCATAATTGCGGATATATGACCCATTCCAGGAATCAGTAGTACCAGGGCCAGATCGAGTTGCAGATAAGAAGCCATTAGCGATTAATTCGAGATAATTGTCGCTATCATCGGCCACGCTGGGCCACAAAGAGGCCATCATTTCCGCTCCGGTTAGATCTTTTACCTTTTCCGCCATTGATGCCACATCAGGCCACAGGCGCGGGTCTAGTTGCCAGTCTCCCTGATGAGCCCAGGACTGGTAGTCGATAACAATTAAGGAAACAGGAATGTTGAGATCCTTGAAGCGTTGTGCTAGAAGTTCAACCTCAGTCTGGTTCTCGTACCGTAGCTTCGACTGGATAAACCCTAATGAAAACAGTGGAGGAGGAGGAGCACGCCCAGTCAATGCCGATAGGCGTCGCTGGAGGGTATCATAATCTCCTGAAGGCGCAGCAACAATCACATAGTCGACAACAGTAGCTAAGTCTGCTGTAAATTTGTTGCGTACCGGACCAAACTCCATACGACCTTCAGATGGCATGTTCCAAATAAATCCGTATCCTTTATTGCTCATAAATACCGGGGTAGGGATATGGGTGTTGAAGTTGATCAGATCAATGACCGAACCCTTCTTATTAACCATATGATCCTGCTGCGTGCCCGTTCCATAAATCTGTTCATCAGGTGTCGTGCTGAACGAGAATTCGGCAGAAAACTCACTACCTGGTCCTGGCCAACGATAATATCGAGGGTTGATTGACTTTAGGGGCGCATACTCATTCGTCAACAACGTCTCCGACTCGTTCTTTTCAACACGGTAGAACGCCAATCGATATCCTCCAGGGTTACCGCCCCATCCAGATGTCCTCACGATAATGTTGCCGTTGCGAATCGCCATGGTACGATTACCATTGAAGGCAGTGTCGAAGTTCATTCCATGGGCTTTTCCATTTTCGAATCCTTCTAGGGGCGGGTCGTAGATAAAGCTGATCTCGTTCCCAGTCGGCGGCCGATAGGGCCAGGCTCGCACACGGAAGCCATCATATCCAAAAGGTTGAACCAATATTGTCTCAAAACCGTGCTGCATACGAAACCCTGTGGAGTTTGGCATGAAGTATTCCAGGTCTCCGGCTGGGATGGCGTTGGCCCACACCAGTGGGATAACGGAGATTCCCAGTACCCAACAGAACACAAATTGTATCATTGTGTCACGTTAGGTTTTTTAATAATACAACGTTTGGAAATTCACCGTTCGTCGAGAGCTATTTAAGATTCCCAGTACAAATTTATCCGATATATTAGCCTGATCTTCCATGGTGTGTCATATTTCTATCGCTGCAGAGTGTACCTGATTGGGGGACAAATATTTCAAGGCGCCGTGTTGACTGGTTTTATTTCTCCGCATGAGATGTTCGGAACAGCTTGGGCCGAGAGACCGTCATCCCAAGTCAAAAAAAAAAGAGGTGCTGCTCCGGCTTTAACTAACTAGAATCTAGAATTTACTTTGAATAATAATGCTAGATTGCTAGATACATAGCTATCTACGACCATTATATACTAGCAATCATAGTCCCGGTGGAACATGTCATGTATGTAGATAGATGCTGGGATGGCCTTAAAGGGCTAGGGTCTTCTGGTACTAGAAAATCACCATGAGTGTGCGCTGCACTTCCAGTAAATATCGCATTGACCGGCCTTCTTGTGTTTTTCTCGTGAGATTAGGTGTTTTGAGTGCATCATGTTCTTGCGCCGCTGTATATTTGTCTGTCAGTGAGACTTTCCCAGTATAGTGTATTTTTCCCACGAACGGATCTCATTCAGAAATCCCTAGCAATCTCTTGATTACGGAGGACATTTCCTCGGTTTCGACAAAGTGATACCCTTTTCTGTATGGGTAAAATTCTGCGTTCGATCTCTTTGAAGAGACACAGAGAACCATCCTGATGTCGACCAGAGTATATGAATAAGAGTAGATATTGATTTAGCAGAAGGCAAGATTACAAGGATTTGTCTTCGTGAATGCTCATCAATCACATTTGCAGCGCACGGGCCTCAGGTCTCTAAGTAGATGACACTTCACTGCGACAGTCACTCTGGACAGGCCAGATCCCATTGACAATAAATAGTTGCATGCCGGATGACAATTGTATAAGGAAACGGTGATGATTCGGGATCAAAATTTTACAGAGAATGTCAGGGACCTACTAAGGGCATGTGTATACAAATTCTCCCTTGTATTCTGCGGCAGTAGTTGCTATGGTTGTCTTCCATTATGTACTACGCCTTCGACGAAGATCATAACGGAGCAGCGAAGAATCGACTATGGTACATACTCAAGTAAGCCAACATGTCTGTTTGTGAATTGCGGTATCCTCATATACACTGATGTTTTCCGGGATCTTGCGCGAGCTACTTAGTAAGAACCTTATCGAGAGCAAGAATGTACTCTTGTTTACTTGTATAGAACAAAAGCTCTGACTAGATATGAGCGGGCATGAACTGGTCGCCATACGCCAAGGAGTCGAAACCTCGTGTGTAATGACCGCGTAGACAAACATGGGTTCGAACGACAAGTGTAGGGTCGAGTCGATTTGATCCGTACCAAGACCCTAGCCTAGACATATTAATATTATTCCCTGGATGTTTCAGTTCCTGCAATCACTTACTTTAGATTTGCTAGCATTAGCGCTGCGATGATCTTATGGGGCAAATACGCGATAACTGGATACATGCGGCAATGCCTCCGGCGGCTCGGATACTTTTTTCACATAAGAAAAAAGGAGGGAAATAACCCTAGATAGCTTTCATAGGCGTGTCACTATGCCCTATACTAAGTGGATAGTGCAGATATGAGAGACCAATAGATGATATATCAATCGAGTGATGGAATACATCTATGGAACCGAAAACTATTCATGGGACATTTAGTCTTCTTTGTTCCTCCATAGAAGGGGAACATATCTGTTCTAGAACAACTAGCAACATATGCAGATCAGGCCGTTTTTAGCCGTTTTTATGAAATAGCAATAGCAATATTTGATCCTTAGGCATGTCTAAGAAGAAGGACTGCACGTATGTATGGCAACTATGGAGTACATAGTCAAAAGTACATACAAAACAGGGGTACAGTAAAGTTCAACCGGTCCTATGCACCAGCATGTAAGTTTTTCTTTGGCAGCAGACGAGAACGCTTGGCCCGGTAGCGCTTTGAAGTGACAGGCGAGAGATGGTTTGACGAGATATGGATAAACTTTTCGACTACGACACTTATGCACTTTTCGTGTGGAGCTTACAAGGCTAGCTAGACCTGTGCTCCAGTGAACGACCTAGATAGTCCGCAGTCTCGGTAGAGACAGGTACAGTCAAACCGGAAAACTGGAACAGCTTTCCGTCCAACGGCCCTGTCACCTTTTGGATGATGGCCTAGACTTTTTGTGCTCCATAAGTACCTGCTGTAGTCTAATAATATTATTATGTACACTTCTAACCCCGTATTATTAACTCCGGATACAGACTCGCCGCTGTCACGTTAGACTAATGAGCAGCCGAGCCCAGTGGCTTCGGCTGTGAAGCCCAAGTGCATCAAGTTTTAGTAACTAGCGGATTCTACCGTTAAGTTAGTAAGTCGTAAGTCGTACAGTACTTCTGTCACAGGTCATTTTTATTTAATAATTAACAAGAGGCCTGATCAGATCTCAGATCCTCTGTGACCGCCTCTTGGTCGCTCGATCCGTTCGTTTCCTTCTTTCTTTATTTTGTTCTATATGCCCCTGACCGCAAAATGACCCGTGTGTTCGAGAATGCGTCCAATCTTCAGCCATGGTCGATAGCAACTTGTGTTTCGGTGACGGGACTGGCTTTCGTCACCGTATGCTTGCGTCTGCTTTCTCGCTACGAACGGAAGCAAAAGCTCTGGTGGGATGACTACATGGTCATCTTCTCCATGGTCCGTATTATTCTCCTGCAGTCCCTATGATTTCTGTCAATACCAAAAGGATCTGGATTGCTGACAGACAATGGCCTTGTAGGTGTGGAACATCATGGTATTGGGATTCATCCTTGGAATGATCAAGTATGGCATGGGTCTTCATGCAGACACTATTCCACCCGAGCACGTCGTCATGATCGCAAAACTCCTTGTCGTCGCGGAGGTTCTCTACGTTTATAATCTAGTGTGGACAAAGATTAGCTTCCTGCTGATGTACTACCGCATCTTCCATGTGCCCTATTTCAAGAAATGGGCCTATATCATCGGTACCTTTGTCGTCCTCTGGGTGATCACGATCATGTTCGCATTTATCTTCATTTGTGTCCCCGTGGAGAAGCTGTGGACTCCTTCATTGCCAGGCCATTGCATCAACCAGGTCGGCACGTGGATTGCGAACGCTTGCTCAACGATCGCCACCGATCTGGCCATTCTCGTCCTGCCCATTCCACAAGTGTGGAAACTACAGCTAGCGCGCTCCCAGAAGATCGCACTTACGATTGCTTTCTGCCTCGGCTTTTTGTATGTCTCTCCCTTCTCGGGCTCTTCTGTCGGTCCTAGTCTACTCGGTCCAGTGACCTGTTCTAACCAAAGCTGCAGCGTCGTCTTCGCATCGGCCTATCGTTTCACTGTGCTTTTCTCCTACTCCGCCCTCGATTCCTCCTATACTTTAGCGCCCACTGTCGGCTGGACCGCCATTGAAATCTCTGCAGGCATCATCTCAGCATGCTTGCCTACTTTGCGCCCTGCGTTGCAACTGTTTGCCCGGAAGTGCGGTATCAAAGGCTTCATGTCTGATCTGCGGACCACACCAGCGACGGGCTATTCGGGGACTGGGCGTTCGAAGGGAGGTAGCCACGGGCCCGGTACGACGATCGATTCCACCACGAGCCATGCGCGATCGGAAAGCCAGCGACGCTTCTATCGGCTGGACGATGAAAGTGGCACTGGCCAGATGGAGAGCGATCGATTCCCGATCGACAGTTCGTTGAGGCCCAAGCACGGCTACATTTACACGACTTCTGTTCTTGGTACGACTAAAAACAATGATGCAGACAGTCTGAGCGGCGATGAAGTCCCTCTGCACAGCATCCGTGTGCAGAAGGATTTCAAGCAAGTGGAAGGATGATCGCTATCTCGGCGAGAGCCACTCCCAAGTACGTATGGTACTCTAGTATTATAACTTGGCGCAGCCCTCCCCACCAGATCGGTTCGTGCTAGGATTCCGCCGTTCGCTGCGGGCTGTGCTCTCTTCACGGGGGAAACAGCACCCGTACATATGGGATGAACGACTGTATATAGAGATTTTGTAGCATATATCCCACCATTCAATGTCAAATTCCTAATTTTCTTTTGTTCGCCCCTTTTTCTTTTCTTTTTTTTTTTTATTATTTCCCACTCCTGCGTATAAGGGGGCTGTGGAGAGAATGACAGCGGGAGCGGATAGATACATCCCATGGAAGAACCCGACTTGCGGGGCTGACTCAAGCCCCCCCAGTAAAAGAGAAGAGAACTCTGGATCCGGGCTATCTAAGTGTAACTAGAACAAGTTACGGGCAATAAATAATCAAAACGTGCCACGCGCCGTCCAACCCCGATCGAACCCTGTTCCCAGCCCAAGAGTACTTAGTCGCCTCGGATACGAATAGTAGTACCTAGAGTGGCTCAGTGGAAGGACCTCGTGTTTCACGATCTGGCAGTCCGTGATGCGGCCGATCCTTTTCGTGCAGGGGTTCCCCAAGCCATGCATGCGAACAGTTAATATAATAATAATAATAATAATAATGCTTCATTATTGTTATGAAGCTCAGTTGGTGACTTTGTGCGCAACATGAGTCGCGGTTCGGGTTCTCCGATGTCAAAGTGCGGACCGGGGAAAGCGAGCCGTTGAGCCAAACCAATTTTCCAGCTTCTTCTAACCTCACTTGGACAGATCTCCATGGTCAAGTTCTCGGGGCCCATCCCAAACCTGGAAACTACTGGAGACACGGCTCGTTCTCCTTCGGCTGCGGTTCGGCCCACGAAGACTGAGGCGACGAGGACATGTGCGAACGTGGTTGGCGATAATAATAATACTCGATGGTAAACTGCTGATAAGCGCGCGTCGTCTCAATGGTTTGCCGCCATGGGGATCGAATCGAGATCTATGCTGATCGCAATCGCCAGAAGGGAGGATGTTCAGACTCCAGAGACCTTCCTGGCTGCAGCATGGGACGCCTGTTCCCGCGTAGCCTCGCGAGGCTCGCTATGAGTCTGTCCACTCCGTATCTAGTGCAAGCCGGGATAGCTGATGATTTAAAAAGGCCCACTCTCGAGGCAACTTAGGGGAAACGAACGGTCCAACATCGGATGATTCTTATCTGGTGGACGCCATGAGTGGGAATCCGTTAAACTCTCTGGGTTGGAACCGACAGAATCCAGCTGTCAAATGCTAAGCTGCTCTTAGTAGTAAGTAGCTCACAAAGTTTTCTGATTCTTGAGCCCCCGGACGGATTTTTCTTCCACCGTCCTCTTCTCATTTGAGCTAATTCTATAGAAATACGAACAATGGCGGCAACAACGACGATTGAGGTCCCGCATTTAGGCGGCATCAGAGTTGGCTATGCCCTCTCTGGAGATCGCTACGATGACTCGAAGCCCACTGTCGTTCTAATCAATTCGATGTGTACGACAGTCTCTCTGTATCGTGAGCAGTTCAGCGACACTAAACTCACGGATGTCGTGAACCTGCTTGCCATTGAGCCTCTGGGTCATGGCGCCACGAGTACAAAGGCAGAGCACTGGACGTACTGGGATACGGCAACCATGGCCCTGCAGGTCATGGATAAGTTGGGGATTCAGAAGGCATTTGCTCTAGGAACCAGCCAGGGAGGATGGATTGTTGTCCGCATGGCTATGCTGGCGCCGGAACGGGTATGTTCCAGTCCTCTTCTGTGGCAGGGGCAAACAGAATGTCGCTGGCAGAATTCGAAGAAAATTGTAGCAGTAAATTGTCCTATGGCTGACACAAAAATCTCCTGTTTGGTCAAATAGATACTCGGTGTCATTCCCCTCGGCACATCTATGGACAGTGAATCGGCCGACTCGCGCACGAAGAACTGCTGGGATCCTTTCCCCATCATCAAGCCTTTTTATGAGAAGTGGTCCAGCGCTACCGAAACTCCAGACTTCGTGATCGATGACGTCTGGTGTGGACTGGTTGCGACCCTCGGTTTTGGCAACGGTGTGTCACCGGAGACGGTCGAGTTTTGGAAATCCACCGTGAGAGACGTTTATCGGGGCGATGAGGGCAGAAGGAAGGCCCGCATGGCATGTATCTGTCTCCTAGAGCGTGACGGCTTGCTCTTGAGATTGCCGGATGTCAAGTGCCCCGTGTACTGGTTGCAAGTAAGTAGCATACTGGGTTCCGCGCGGGGATTGCACCCCTGTAGTCTATGAATCTCCCCTGCCACATCCTTGTTTACGACCCGTCCTTCAATGCAGGCTACTAATGATGTGAAAACAGGGAACCGAAGATGTGCCTTATGGCCAGGTCGTTCCCGCCGAACAAATTAAAATGTTCACCGCGTCAAAGGAAGCAAAGCTCGTCCCTGTCCAGGGTGGTGCTCACTATCTGAATGCGACTAGCCCGACTGAAATCGCAGATGCTATTCTGGAGATGGTTCGCAAGCATCAATAGAAGGATCGATCAGTTAGAGATACACAATCATGTTGCTCGTGTCAATGCATATTATCACAAGTCTGCTGATTATGCTTGACGAACAACGCAACTGCTAATTCATGCGTCCCTGCCACCTCTAAAATTCCGCTCAACTTCCGGGTTAGGAATAGCGAGTCTCATAGATGTAGTTAGATAGCTTTCTGGAGCTTGGATATTCCACGCAATCAAACAGCTTATCGAAGAGCTCCAAATACCATGTTTATCAATGAGCTGGGAGGATACTGGTCTGATGATAGAATATCCTCATGACCATATGCCAACTAACCGTGACTAACCGATCGTGAGGGGAAGGGACCAGAGTACATATGAGCGGCCTGCTTCTTCTAAGCGACATATACCTGAAACTTCAAGGTCTTCCTATTCGACAGCCATATAAACCAGTTATAAGCCGAAGAGAGTAACCAGAATTCTGATTCTGAGCAAAGGTTCTAAAGACTACTGACAGCCTGAGTCATACATATTATAGATACGAGAGGTCTACGGGGAACTTGAATTGATATACAAGCATCCATTGAGATTTTGTAGTAGGACTTTAGTTATTGTCAAACATTCCGAGGCGAACAAATGCGAAACTTGAGAAATAGTGATCACCAAATCTCTATAATATACTACAGAACAGATGTAACTCACATAACCCAATCAGCACCAGGTCGACTAAGTCATAAGCTTAGTTGATTTATTGCCAGTCTAGATAATGCCAAAGACAGTATGTGTCCTGACATTACCAAGTAGCTTATAGCGAACATTAATTTTATATTCTCCATTCCTATCATACAAAAAAGCGACACATGAGTAAATTTTATGTTGGCAGGCCTCGAGGCTTGCGGTTCAACATTTCTCTGTGAAAATGAGTAGATAGGGAGTATCTCACGAAACTATGCGCATTTATTTGTATTTCTCAGTGTTGAGACTGAGAAGAATGGACGTGATATGGCAAGGAATGAATGGTGGCCAGCACCTTAGAGAGTATAGTATAACTCGTGACATATAAATATGATGAAAGCGGGATGATCATAGCTTGTTAAGTGCTGGGCTCCGAGCAACCTAAACGATGGTCAGAATCAGTATGGACATTAAATTGTGGAAGGCACGAGCACCAAGAATACATACCATGCTTCTGAATCTCTTTCCAAAAATGTACATGGGAACGGTAGTCAAACTTATCACCAAGTTTACAATCCCAATTGTAAGGAATACCACGAGCGGGCCACTAGCAGTGTACCATCCATTGGCGAAGAGACTGGCAAAGAATGTGAAAACAGCCTTCATAAAGTTGATGGTGACAAAGGCTTGGTTCGCGTCTCGTGGATGGCAGTCAATCACATAAGCAAAGCTGGCGGTACTAGCGAACCCAACCGACGCCGAATGCAAACTCATGAAAACAATGGCAATAGCAAGAGGCGCTCCTTGAGATACGCTGACGCCAAATCCAATGAATCCTACCGTGGAGAAGATCGTAGCAGGAATCATCAGTGTCAAACGGAATTCAGGCTCGTAGATACCATTGTTGCGCCGCGCCATGAACCGGGAGATCCTGTCAGCGACAAATCCAGAGAGAGGATTGGCGATGAGAGCCACAATGAGCAGTGGAATATTGGTGAGACCAATTTGAGCTGGGTTAAGGTTATAGGGAGGGGAGCTAAAGACGTTGACAGAGAGGACGCCGAAAGTGACCAGCCATGTCATAAATGAGCCGTAGACAAGAGTACTGAATATAACGGCAGGGAAAGCAACGAGAGGCAGGGGTTTAATGACCAATCTCCAGAAGCTCTCGTCCGACAATCGTCCGTTGAAGACTCGCAGCTGACTAGTGAATGGTCGCGGTGGTTCATTCAATTCGAACTTGTTGATGCTTTCGGTGTCTTTCTCGTAATCGTCTAGCTTCTTTCCTTTGATATAAACAGTCTCAGGGACAAGGAAAAAGATTGCCGGCACTAGGAAGACAAATATTATAGCAGTGACACCGAATGTGGCAAGGAAGCCCAGACTCTCAATTATGTAACCGGAGATAACTTGCCTGTTGTAAAATGAGCGAACGTGAATAAGGACGATGGATGGTGACTTACCCAAGAAGGACGCCAGATGCAATCATTACTCCCCAGATGGCAATCTTCTGACCCCTTTCATGGACAAAGAAGATATCTGAGACGGTCGAGGTTACCAGAGTTTCCAAAGGAGCGGAGGCCAATCCTTGCACGATTCTCATGACGACGAGGGAGACGAAGTTCTGACAGAGCATTGAGCATTCCAAGCATGAGACCTGCTGTATCTGGAACTTACCATGGAAAAGAAACCCCAAACATTGGTTATCAACAACGCAAATGCTGAAATCACAAACACTGGCCGCTTTCCCCAAACCGTGGCAGAGGCTGCGGTAAAGAACGTTGCACTTCCAGTTACAAGCAAGAAGAGTCCAATAAGCAAGGATGAGATCTGATCCAAAGAAACGTTATACATTTGAGAAGCTACTTCCAACCCAGGCGAGATCATCGGGCCGAGTCTGTTCTATATCAGTGTCGGAACTCGGATCATCCTTGGGATGCCGGGACGTACGATGTTGTAACTCCAGAAGTCAAGGCCAGTGTTATCATTATCACATTCTTCTTGATGAAAGACCTGATCCAAAATGTAAGCACAGGCGATTACCAGTTTAGGAGCTTCTGATTACCAATTGTAGGGGTCGTTCGGACTGTCGCTCGGTTGGGGAACCAATACAACTCCGTCTTTCGTCTTAAGTATGGCATCTTCAAAGCTTTGCGCTGCAAAGTCATTGTCAGTATCCGTTAATAGTGATACGCAACCTTTCCTTTCTTTTCCTTTTTTCTGGGAACACATACTTGATTCGGGCTCTCTGTCCAACAGAGTGGTCCCGGGAACTTCAGCAAGCTTAGTATCTTCCAGGATACCCCACGCCATATTCACAGTTAATATTGCGAGGTTATTTTGCTTCTTTATGGAAATGGAAACGAGAGTAAAACAAAATAAGAAGAAAAAGCAGAGATATTAATAAGGAAATAATCAGAACTAGAACAGTAAGGGAGAAAAGAATAGGACTGCCCAACACCGTCCTGCGATGCTGTCAGGAAGAACAGAACTGAAGTCAAGAGAATGGATACCAGTCGAAGCATTGGAAAGATGGAAAAAGTAGCACATAGATATTGTTATACCGCAGTAACGCTAATTCACTCTTTGCCACAGATCAGACCTTAAACACAGCCCATTACTAAAGCATGCGTAGCAGAAAACTGGGTACCTTATTGAATCCTTGCAAAGGGGGCGGACCCAATGTGGTCACCACAGCGCAGGAATCGTGGCATCATAAAACATTTCCCATAGCGCCCGGGGTCACTTCAAGCTCCACATCGAATATCCACCATTTTTCTACGGTAGATGTTGGTGGTGTTGCTCAGATTCTGAGAGCTGGATAAGTAGGGCAAGTCTCAGGTGAAACTGGCGTATCCAGATGGAGACGAGATCATGCTAGACGATATCTCAAGAGATCATAGGATGGGCGATCATCTGTTTCCAAATGTATCGGCTGCAGTTACTGCCAATGTTGGGAGCGGAAGATACCCGAATTCTCGACTAGATGGGTTCAGTCACTTGTAAGCATTGCTTTGGAGTGTCTCGATAGTTCATATCGATCACTGGCGCACACATGCATATCGTCTCGTCCAAGTCGAGTGGAAAACCGAATATCCGTGAAACAAGATACCTGGCAGAGAAATGATAAAATCATCTTCTTGAAGCCGGATACATTCTGGCAGCCCGTCAGCATCGAAGCAACCGATAGTCACTGACACGCGAGGAGTGTCGATACAATAAGATCGAGACAGAAGCAGCCCGGGGCGTGGTGGATCCTGTCGATCACTCTTAGAACGTGCGAGCGTTCTTAGCTTCATTGTGTCTCTGTTGGTCACATCTGGAACAGCGGACCGCATTAGGTCGTCGATCTTCCTTAGAACAGCGATCACCCTGGGAATTAGTTCCTGGTCCGTATCAGGAAGTTAATTTATCGTCTTCCCAAGGTGGACTTAAAACTGCTACTCCCTTGGCAATGATGTTTCCCTTTCTAGAAGTGGTATGTATCGACGTTTTCTTACTCGCAGTTCGAAATCCATCTTGACTTCTTTGATCCGCTTAGAAATGCTACTAAGCGGAATCATTCCGGGGTTGCTAGAAATAGCATTATCAGCGTGCCCGGAGTAGAATTTATCCTCTATCTATCTATATTTACAGACATACGGCACTATGAATGATTAGCTCTCCAGTCTAATCGGCTCCACTTTTTCTGATCTTGTCTCTCGTCGTCCGGGCGAGACTGATGTGGAGGTGTTGAAGAGCGCAAACAATGCTCGAAAGGCTTGCAAAGAAGTGGTGTTAGCGAGACGCACAGACAACAGGTTTCCCAGACTGGTTGCCATAACGGTCAAGGCCGCCGAATCGGGAGACCATAGCAGCCCCCGTAAGGAAGGCTCATATAGTTACATCTTACTTGGTTAATTGTGTTCTCCGTTGAGTAATTCAGGAAAATAAAGGTCCAGACTTTTGGGCGACTTAGTTATGCGGAACTGTGGTAACCTATGGCTGTCTCTTTTGAAGCAGCGTACGGCGTATCTCAGAAGCTAGATAGACTATGGCGTAATGTGGAATACGACTACTGCTGCAGATCCTATTCAATGCTATATTCTGTATCCGTGACTAGCTCACCCACGCCCTTCCGGTCGTGGGTGAGCCCTCCCGTATCTTCAATTCCTACCATACCTTCAAAAAAAATTTTAGGTACCTTTTATATGGGAACACCATACAAAAGGTACATAAGGCCAAAAACACAATATTTCCAAATATCTCAACATTTTATTAGAGGACACCTTTATTTTAACTGATAATATTAAAATATTATTATTAAATAATTTATATTTAAATTTTTTAAAAGCTCTCATTAAAAATGAGAGATATATTGGTATTTAAAGATTTCTCACTAAAAATTTTTTATATGGGGAAAATAAAAAAGCAAACGCTTACTTTAATAATTGAGATTTTAATTTCAAATTAAAGCTGTAGGTTATTATATCATATTATTTTAGTATTATTAATTAAAATAAAGGTATTCTCTACTAAAATGTTGAGATAATTGGATATATCATGTTTTTGGCCTTATGTACCTTTTGTATGGGAACACTATACAAAAGGTACCTAAAAAATTTTTGGAAGGTATGGTAGGAATTGAAGATACGGGAGGGCTCACCCACGACGGCAGGAGTGGGTGAGCTAACAGTCACGGATATTAGGCGATCCATGTTCGATAGGCCCTTCTGACATGCATTTGTAAAAGCAATATTCCGTATGTAGCTATGTTTTGGTCCTCTATTGGTCTGGCGTCCCGAATACGTGCTTCATGAACACGCAGATAGTAGATCTTATCAAGCCTGAACTCTATATACTATTGTCCAGTTACAAGGAGTTTTTGATTCTCTTGCACGATGTGTGAAATAGCTCAGCTTCCGGGATCCGAGCTGACGAACTGCACGGTTGGCCTCCACTTTGAGTCTGGAGTCAGGACACCCGTTCGTCAGAGCGGGCGCCGTCGTATATCTTCGAACTGCTCCGGGGCTCATTAGAAGAAGAAAAATTAGGGGGCCTGACATGAAACACGGCGCCAAGAGCGTGACAGCTGGCTAGGGTTTTGCTCATTCACGATTTCACACAAGCCTCGTCAGTCAACTCTGTCAGGTGGGAGAATTAGAATCTGCCAAGTCTCACAAGCCCTAAGGCATATAATTTTTGCTTCAGGTAGATAGTTAACTGACAGGGTTTCGTAGGATCACTCCGGCTGGTCATGTCCCGAAGTTGGGGACTCGTAAGACACCTAGTACGACCAAGAGTCCCAATGAGATAACGGGGGTGCCATACGGAGTATATTGCGCAATACTTCATATTATGTTCCGTGCCTGATCACCATCACTGTTGTCTGTAGTATCGTTGGCACTAAAGAGTTACAATCTCGTCCTCTACCGGAAGGGCACCCTGTGCCTGTAATTCAAGAGCGACATCGTCCACTTCTTTCCATACTCTGAGTAAATTTCCTCCTGCAATTTTCACCGCATCCTCGTCACTGACGCCCCGCCTCAATAACTCAGCGATAAGTTTGGGGAACTTGGATACATCTTCCAATCCTGTAGGGGTCGTGAGGATACCATCAAAATCGCTGCCCAGCCCGACATAGTCATATCCAACCAGTTCTCCGATATAAATGATGTGATCAGCAACGTGTTCCAGTGTCGCGTTTGCGGGAAAGAGATCTGGGAGACCATCCGATCGGTCCGCAGGAACACAAGATACGAAATCGGGGGAAAAGTTGACCATGACGATCGAGTTCCTCTTTTTAACAAGCTGTAGGACGTCGTCTGGCACATTTCTAGGATGTGGGCAGACACCATAGGCGGAGCTATGACTAAAGATCACAGGGGCTTTGCTTCCTTCCCAGTCGTCCTTCCCAGCTCCCAGGACATCCCGCATCGTTTCAGAGCTCACATGAGAAATGTCCACGATCATCCCCAGACGGTTCATTTCGAACACGAGGCTCTTCCCTTCGTCACTAATTCCATGCCATAGCGGTTGTGCTTTCTTCAGGGTGCCTTCCGCTGTCTCTTGCAGGGCCGCATCTGCAAATCGGTTATGGCAGTTGTGAGTTAAAGTTGCGTACGAGACTCCCATATCGTAGAATCTCCGCAAGTGTGCTAGAGAGTTGCCAATGGAGTGGAGTCCTTCGATTCCAAGTGGAGAGATGATCTTTCCCTCACGAAAAGCCTGGATAGCAGTCGTACCATTAGGAGGAGCAGAAAATACATGCGGATACGCTTGTTGGACCCGCGACATAATGTCCACCTGCTGTATGGTCATTCGAACGCCTTCCAATGTCAGTATTACTCTAACGCTTGCCGGCCATGCCACAAGATGGGCGCAGCCTCTGATCCGATAAAGAGCCAGGATAATCTATAAACATCTCGCAAGAAAAATATTAAGACTTAAAGAGGTATGTGGACATACTCTGTGCATAGTTCTCGTCGGAAAAGTCCATGCCATCTTCCGGGCATGGGACAAAGACGCTCCAGAATGTACCGCCCACTTTGCCCTCGAAGAGTCTAGGCAAGTCAACGTGGCCACTTAAATTGCCATGCGTGAAAGATTCCGTGAAGTTCTTGTCATATATATGATTGCCGTAGAGCATGCGGATAAGAAACGGAAGATCATTGTGCCCATCTTATGATGAAAGTCAGCTGCTTTCATTCTCGTATGTCCAGATAGTGATCGGTACCTATCAGAGGACTTCTCGAGAGAATCCTGTCTACTCTCTCCTCGATCGTTAACCTTCGAGCTTCGTTATCCCCTCTAACGTCGCAGATGCGTAGAGCGAAGAGAGTGACTAGGGGAATCAGGAGGGCAAACGAAGTGATGAGCTTCGCCAGTCGTCGGGAGACTTGCTGTCTTGGAGCTCCTTGAAGCTTCTTCTCAGCGCCCAACAGAGCACGCGTTTCCTCCATCCTGGTTCTGGGTAGCGGATGCGAGTAATCGACTCCACGATACCCGGGTATTCAAGTCTGCTGCGAAAGGTGCAATGGATGGAAAGAAGATTATCAATGGGAGCCAACAGACGAGACAACGGCATGTCTCTTATCGCCGACTGGGGCAGATTACTTAGCTAGCGCTGCCTCCGAACGACGCAATGCGCAGCCACTTCAGTTCTTATAAAGATACGTGCATATTCCTAACTGAGACTACCTAGAGAGCAGTGTATGATAACTAGTCTCTGCTGAATCATATTAATAATAATTGCACCCCCCGCGGACACCAAAACATCGGCCATCTGGCCCGCGGTACCAGAAGCCTTCGCACTCCACATTTGATCCGCGCCATTTTCAGCCACACACGGTGATCACGAAACCGACCAGACTTTCACCATCGCTTTTTCTTCTCTCAGTCGCCCTGCGCAGATACTCTGATGGCTGCATTATCACTGCTGTGAAATCCACTTCAAGCGGGCGGACATCCTCAGCGTGCCTAAAATGACCTCGAGTCCACCAGAAGCCGCCGCTGCGGTGGCAGGTGAGTGTGAATCGCACAGCTTCCCCGTTCCGTATAGCTGATGATCCTCATCCTAACAGGCTTACTGGAGTTGTGGCACTCGTACCGGCTCGTAATTCTCGTCGCCATCACCGCGGTTGGGACTGTTACCTACATATATCGTACGGCCTATCGCCGGTCGAAAACTTCCCTGTCTTTGTCGACCCCGCCATCACCCCTCGTTCCGTCAGAAAAGATTCCATGGACAAGAGATAGTAAGGTGGTAGAAGCTCGCGCGGACAGTGAATTCGCCAAATTGCCATCGAAGGTCGACTTGAAACAGAACAAACCTACCTCTGGTCCGAAGATAGTGCAAGGGAAAAAGCAAGTCAAGGCCCGAGGCGCGCAACGAAGCCCCGAGCAATCCGAGTCGCCGTTCTTCATACAACCCGTGATCTTCTTCTCGTCTCTTACCGGAAATACTGAGAGATTCGCGCATACTGTGTTGGAGAATTTGCGATCCGCAGCTCAGGCCTATTCCAAGACCGATCGTGGCCGTGGACTGCTTCCGCCTCAGATGCATGACCTGTCTTACATCGACTTCGACGATCATTTCACTGCCGCACCCAAGCCGCCATCGAGCTCTCCGAACACTCAATATTTCTACTGCCTTCTCATTCCTACCTATAACATCGATACCATCATCAATACTTTCCTGGGTCATCTGGAGGAAACGCACCATGACTTCAGGATAGACACAGCACCCCTAGCTCCTCTTACAGGATACTCTGTCTTTGGGTTCGGAGATCGAGAAGGATGGCCCACCGAAGAGGAGGGCTTCTGTTCGCAAGCCAAAGAGTTGGACCGATGGATGGCAAAGCTGACCGGCGGAAAGAGAGCTTATCCTCTAGGCCTTGGCGATACGAAGAGCGATGCTTCGTCCTCTTTGGCAGAGTGGTCCAGCGGAGTGAAAGAGATCTTATACGATATTCTAGCAAACGGTGGCTTGGGCGACGGGGTGGCTGGTAGTGGAGATGCGTTCGAGAGCGATGAAGAAGACCTTGAGAACACGCCTGGTGAAAGCAACACCAGAAAGCCTCGTAAGGCTGCTGCTTCTGGGTCGGTCTTGGATCTTGAAGATATCAAATTTAATGTTGAGAGCCAAAATCCGGGTGCAGGTTCGGCGCCGCTTCCTGTGGACTTTACAACGTTTGGAAAAGAAGCTTCGAATCCCATCACCCAACCGGCGGCGAAAGAAATGGTGCCCAAAAAGTCTCCCACGTATACTGCTCTCACTAAGCAGGGCTACACTATTGTCGGCTCACATTCAGGTGTGAAAATTTGCCGCTGGACCAAGTCCGCTCTTCGCGGTCGCGGGTCTTGCTACAAATACTCGTTTTACGGGATCAAGTCGCATTTGTGCATGGAGACTACGCCGTCTCTTTCCTGTAGTAACAAATGTGTCTTCTGCTGGCGACACGGTACGAATCCCGTCGGCACTACCTGGCGTTGGAAGGTGGATCCCCCGGAGCTTATCTTCCAGGGAGTCAAGGAAGGTCATTACAAGAAGATCAAGATGATGCGAGGAGTCCCAGGTGTCCGTGCCGAACGGTTTGCTGAAGCAATGCGCATCAGACATTGCGCACTGAGCTTGGTAGGAGAGCCGATCTTCTATCCCCACATTAACGAGTTCCTCTCCATGTTGCATGGAGAAAAGATTTCAAGCTTTTTGGTTTGCAACGCTCAGCATCCAGACGAGCTCGCGGCCCTTGACAGGGTAACGCAATTATATGTCTCCATAGATGCCAGTAACAGGGAAAGTCTCCGCAAGATTGATCGACCCCTTCACCGTGATTTCTGGGAGCGTTTCCAGCGCTGCCTCGACATCCTAAGAGAAAAAAGGCATGTGCAGCGCACCGTCTTTCGACTGACTCTGGTCAAAGGCTTTAACGTGGATGATGAGATCACCGGATACGCAAACCTTGTCGAGAAAGGGCTGCCATGTTTTGTTGAAATCAAGGGCGTCACTTACTGCGGCACAAGCTCAAGTGCTGGTGCTGGTCTAACCATGAAGAATGTCCCCTTCTACGAAGAGGTCGCCGAATTTGTGGTTGCACTCAACAACGAGCTCCAAAGGCGCGGTCTCAAATATGGAATCGCAGCCGAACATGCTCACAGTTGCTGCGTTTTGCTTGCATCGGAACGATTCTTTATTGGCGGAAAGTGGCATACTAGGATCGATTACGATCGCTTCTTTGAGCTCCTTGAAAAGGAAAAAAGAGACGGAACGTCCTTCATGCCTGAAGATTACACCAGAGAGACTGAAGAATGGGCGCTTTGGGGAAATGGGGGCTTCGATCCAAATGATGAAAGAGTCTACAGGAAAGGGCGCAACAAGACAGCTCTTCCCCCAGCCGCTTCCTAGGTGGAAATATATCATATACACACTTCCGGTTCGCGGTGGTGGCTGGTGACCTCACTGTGGCTTTTACATTGGTCTTTAGTCCTTGCTCCATCCATATTATATGGCATGGTTAAGGAATTCCGTGACCAATATGACTATATATTATGGCTCCACGAAGGCCATTTTCGTTGCATGTATTAGCAAGCTGTGCCTTTCTACAAATCCATAACTTACCTTGGTCTAGCTACTGATATATATATCTACCTACATACTTTTGTGACCGATAGAGACTCCGGATATGGGGATACTCCAAACCGTCTACAGTAGATTTGAGTTCAAATATAACTCTCGCTTCTTCACCTCTTACGGGTGGAATCAAACTCAATATATTTCTCGGGACCTTTGTCCGCCAAAACCACATCGCCGGACTCCCTTATAAGTTGTCGTCCCCATTGCGTCACAAGCTAGGATTCGAAGCCAATTTTAGAAGTACGTACTCGCGGGCTTTTCATTCTTGCCTCATTTTATTACGTCCTATCTACGATGTCTTCGTCTTATATTCCCATTAGCTATCGGAAAACAGTACCAGTGGCGGGAGAAATATACGCCACGAGAGAGAAGAGACCGTTGGAGTTAGTGAGACTCCGTTAAATTTGGGAAACTACACTGACAACTAAATTACTAACATTTTGTTACTGGAGAATCTATAATCGATACTCCTCGCTTGATCCTCCCTTCAGAGACAGCTCGAATACCCATCAATATGGAATCAAAGAGCACAACCGAAATCCGCGCAGACCTCCACGAAAGAGCTAAGCGAGGACAGGCTCTGAATGACGACGAAAGAGAGGCAGTAATCAAGGCCGAAGCATCTCTTGGAGGGGAAGAGATAGGGAGAGGGTTTGCTGACGAAGCTCCAGCACGTACGTGTGTCATATTACATCTCTTGAGGTTTCTACTGATATCAGCAAGCGGCTCCCTCCCAAGAGGTCAATCCTCATCAGTGTGCGTGGGCTTCAAAAGCAGACGATGTGCTCAGCCAGCGACTCGATCGGGTCACGAAGGATGATGCAAGAGATCTGCAGTCGAAAGAGGTAAGTGTCAGATCAGTTTCAACATGGTGGTTCTTTGTTTAGTCACGCTACATCCCTCCCTCGAAAAAATCGAGACTATACTGTGATGATAAATCAGTAACACATCCTATTCTAGACTCGGGCTTTCGATAAGCTTCCTGCGAAAGCGTCGCTTGCATCAAATGTACAATCTGTTGCGGACCAGAATGAGGATACGAGATTTCCCGAACTCCGGCCTCCTCCTGGATCGTAGAGTTCTGACCAGATGAGTCAACCGTTTTATAGTAGATAGTATCATAGGTCAGATTCGGTGATCGAGCGGCATTGGAATTCAGGATGAAGTTTCAGCAGATGACTGCTCGTGCTGTTGGTACAAATGATCTCGATCACAAAATATGGTTTTCAGATTGCACAGAAGTGCTCCTGTAGATGCCCGAGATAAGAATGTATCGACAAAGATAACAGTAATTGGCAGTAAAAAAAAGCGGGTGTCAAAAAAGACACCTCTTGTTCTATCTGATGCACCGAACCTCTGAGACAATTACGCACCGGACTAGTATGCATAATGTCTCTGGTATTGTATTGCTTGCAAAAGGGAGTCAAGAGATCAGTAAATCAAAAAATCCGTACAATGGTATATATGAGGCCGGCGACCGACCGGCTCACAGCAGGGGAACCTCGCAATGAGGACTATTAAAACCATTTCCGAACGCCAGCGCCGGTGCCCATCACATCTTGCCTTCATGAAACAGAATATATCATAACCCCGATCAGTCCATCCATATTCTACAGGAAATACTCACTGCGGCCTGGTCGCGAGGAAGGAACGTGCCGTTGATCATCACTGACAGCACTGAATAGCTTAAATGTAGGTTTGAGATCCTCGCGAATTTCACAAACAGAGGCCAGGTTACCGCACCGATAACAATAGTTGGGAGCACTCCAGACCGTCACAACGTCTTGATTAGCGAAATGATATTTGTAGCCCTCGTTAACCAGCTGGTGCGCACGAGCAATCAGCGTGAGGTCATTGACGTGACAGAATTCTTCTGCCACTTTGTCACCAAAGAGCCAACCTGGATACCTTGTGAGTGAAGATCATACGGGGCGTCAAGATATTACACATACCAGCTCCTCTAGGGCTGACCGCCCAGGTCTCAACGTCTTCGGGATCCGACCATACAAGATCGCAGAATGCACCTTCATGCGGGATCTCCTGCGCTCGAGCGACGACACGCACCTGGTCCAAGGTCCTGATTTCTGGACTCAAGCCTCCGTGTACACACAGGACCTTGCCATCAATAATGGCACCAAGTGTCATAAAGTCAAATACCTGACAACAGGCTTTCCATACAGAAGCATTGCCGTATTTTTGGAAACATTCCTCGTAGAAACCGTAAACCTGCGTAATCTGCCTCGACTCGTGGTTTCCTCGAACCAAGGTTATCTTGTCTGGGTATCTATGGAGTATCAGCACCCGGCGGCCCTATGAGAACGGGCATAGATACTTACTTAGCCTTCAGACAAAGCAGCAACGTCAATGTCTCCAAACTGAAATATCCACGGTCGACGTAGTCTCCTAAGAAAACGAAGTTCCCCGTAGGTGCATGATCCCCAGATGTAGCGCTCGGTGATCGCTCCCTCTGCCCACTACCGTTCGACCCAGAATCATCATCGCCGTCATCACCAGGAGCATCCGCGTTCCTCAACCTCTTCCTGAGTTTCGGGTCAGTGATAGTGGATGGGGGTTCGATATCTTCCGATGAGATCACAGTAGGAGCAGTAGCTGGGGTCTCAACCGCCGGCTGGTTTGGCATGCCTCCAGCAACGCGAAAGAGTTCTAGCAAATCGTAGAATTGACCATGGATATCTCCACATATCGTAACCGGTGTAGAGACAGGTTGTATGTTTGACTCTAGATGAAGATAAAAGTCAGCGAGGTGAGCATCTACCCAAGTCTGGCTGCGGATAATCACCTTCCATCATGAATTCCTTCACCATCTCGCAGAGCTGCTTCATGTGGTGCTCTGACAAGTACTTGCAGTCCTTAGCGGCTTCTAGCCATTCATCTGGACCGGCATTTCGTTTCAGACGCGCAGGCCCGGGCTGCGGCACTGTTCTCTCGGCCATTTCAGAGCTCTGAGCACGTTACAAAGGAAGGGTGTGTCCAAGGCGTTCAGGACAGAAGATGATGTGGGATCACAGATCTCCTCGGGGTAGAAGGGATCCAGTCGGGTGAACTTTCGAAAGAAAGTCCACAGGTTCTCACGGAAGATCCCTCAATGGGAAAACAACTGTCAAGGGTGATCCTGGGGAAGTTCGAAGCGTGTCCAATTGCCCCCCGCAGGTTGTTGGAGGAGCGGGAGTGGGAGCGTGCTTGGCGTCCTTCGACGCCCGTACTCTCCGTACGGTTGTATCCAACATCACCGAGCAACTCTCCGCAAAGACTGAAATACTGGATTGCAAGCGGGATTTTCTTCTCTCTATAGAGCTTTTTCTGTCCTCTGATAGTCGGGTTAACCCCGCTTGAGCATGCGGAGACCAGTTCTCTTCGCACTTATCCAACCCCTCGTCCCCAGTGATCTACGCATAATAAGTACCTAGGTAGCTTATCGATAGTCTCCTAGTGCCAAACGCTGTTGCAACTCGCAAACCGCATCTCAGAATGACCCAAGTGTCCATTTCAAAGCCCACTGGAGGCGTGCTTCCTATCTCTGCTTCCGCGACCCAGAAAAATGCATCTACTCCATCGAAAAGTTCGGCAAAACCACCTACTCCGAGGCTCAAGCTGCTTGTGAGACGACTCCCTCCTGGTTTAACACAAGTGGAATTTCAGAGTGCTCTGGGGGAGGAATGGAAACTCGGCGCAGGGAAAGTAGATTGGTTTCAGTATAAAGAGGGCAAGGTTTCGAAAGAGTATGTGGTGTTACCTATCTCATCTCTCATCATGCTAACATGCTACGATTTCTCAGTCCTGCAAAGCCATCCCGGCCATCGCGTGCCTATCTTCGTGTTGCTTCAGAACAATATATTGGTCCCCTAGCAGAGAAAGTCGGTCGAACCTCGTTCTTGGATTCCCGTAATACGGCAGGCGATCCTGTTCTCTTGGGCCCGCCGTCTCTGGAGTTTGCGCCCTTCGCCCGTGTACCGGGCAGTCGTGTACGCAAGGATGCACGGCAAGGGACTATCGATCAGGATCCGGAATTCATTGACTTCTTAGAGAGTCTCACAAATCCAATCACAAAACCTGCACCCGTCGAGGCAACAGCGGATGGGGAGAAGGCTGAGGCTGTGACAACGACCCCCTTAGTGCAGTATATTAAGGAAAAGAAGGCCAACAAGACCAAGGAGAGCGCATCATCTGCTAAGGGCACGAAGCACGGAAGATCAGAGAAGGATAGCAAGCCGGAGAAGGTGCAAGCAAAGAAACTGCTACAGAGACCTGACAAGGATGCTCCCCCAACGACGTCCACGACGGACAAGAAGGCTAAGAGCGAGAAGGCCACCAAAGAAGCCATAAAGGTCGCAAACAAGCAAGCTGCAAATGTAGCCGCTAAAGCATCGGCGAAAACACCACCGGCTACAACTTCCAAAGAGACTCCTGCACAGACGTCTGCACCTGAGCGGAAGAGAGAACGAGGGAACATCAGTGCAGCCGCCAGAATTGTCCAGCGCGATCTCGGACTGGCTCCTCCCGGTAATCGTCGCAGAGGGGGCAAGTCGACTACTACGTCTACCGACACCGACGCCTCCAAGACAGGAGGAAGCTCTCAGGAACCTGTCTCCTCTCCTGCCGCTGGGAAGCAGCCGGCAGCAGCCAGGTCATCTAAAGAGGCCAAGGAGACTGCAGCAACGCAGAAAAGTGCAACTGAAAAAGCCAGCGGTGCAACACCGTCTCAATCGACAGTAGCTTCCTCGACTGTCCGTCCAGCGTCTTCCGCTGGTAAGTCTTCGAAATCTGTGAAATCGAAACAGCCAGCTCCGACTGGGTCAACTCAGGCGTTCCTGAAACACGCCAATCCCTCACAAGGCGTAACAGAGCCTCTCCTGGAGGCAGCTTTCGCGTCGTTTGGACGTATCACAAAGGTTGAAATTGACAAGAAGAAAGGATTCGGGTACATCGACTTCGCTGAGCCGGAAGGTCTCCAGAAGGCCATCGCAGCCAGCCCTGTCTCAGTCGCCCAGGGCCAAGTAGTCGTCCTCGAGCGGAAGTCGAGTCCTTCGACTGAGAAGTCGCGCGGTAAAGGGCGCAATGAGCAACAGTCGCCATCCAGCCGTGGGAAGTCTGGAAGCGGTGGTGGACGTGGACCGGGTGGAGGAGAGAGCAGTCAATCTACACCTCGAGGATCAAGGGGTAGCAGAGGAGGGTCAAAGAATAAGAACAGCAACAACAACAAAGGTGGTGGTACTGGAAGCACGGCCAACGCGGCCACGGCTGAGTCTAAATGAGTCGCTGCCAGTGCTCTTCTAGAGTTATCCTTCCATAGTTAAAGTCCTGTTAGAATGATACCCATCCGATACTCTTTATCCTACTGTATATTATGTCTCATGGCTACTACCGAATAAATCTTCCGCAATGCTGTCTAGCCACTGTACTAATCAGCGTCATTACCATTACCAGACTGTGTCGAAGATAATCGCTATCTGGATATCAAGTGCCTCGTAACGGTAGCAACGTTACCCCGATAATAGATTCAGACTCGCGAACAGAATGTGGCTCGGTTCTGCAGAATCGTTGACATGGTTGCTCAGCACGCTGGCAAGGTAGCCACTGTACCAGTCTTGGTCATCTGCAGTTCTCCGGGGAATTTCATTACAAGGTTTTATGGTTACTGTTACTCGTGCAGAGAATCGCTAAAGATATTCTTCAGAAAATATTCCATTTCTGATCTATTCATGGACAAGCAAAACTTATATTCCACTTCCTATCCCAAACTAACACCGTGCATCAAAGTGTAGAGGGGAAAGGGGCCTTTCAGACCTCCTCGACACCCACCAAGTCCAACCGACCGAAGTCAAGACGTCGAGACAAGGTAAAGATCATCACCACTCCCTGGACACAGATACCGAAGCACCGGAAACAAGCCCGCCTTGCGGCAGTTTGTAACACAGCACAGTTGGAACCGGTCGAGGCGGGAGTAAAAGGCTTCACTTTAGGGCATCGAGGACATAGAAGTCATCAGCAAGGGTGGAGATTCTGTAGCTCTTTTAGAGAATACAGTGAGAGGACGTCTACTGTAGAAATGATTCTATGAACTGTTCGAAATAGTTAGCATCCACAGCCAAAAGTTGAGAGAATGGTCACTGTAGGGGAGGGGATCACATACGTAGAGTCGCTTAATTCTTCACAGAGAGTCGAGGGTGCGACGGCTACTTATATCTGTCAGTGGAGTCGTGTGACCGCGCTAAGCCTAAGCGAAGGTGTGGATGTTTGACAGGTTTGCGTAAATCAAAAACATTTTCATTGGTCAACATCTCTTCGCTCGAGCTCTCCACTATCAATTCGGTATGGCCGGTGAAGAAAAGTTTTTTTGAAGCGAGGAAGTGGATTCTCTTATGCTATCATAATCGATGCCCTGAGCAATCGTCGAATACGCTTCTCAGCTTCTAGACGGAGGGGCGATAATGATGATAGAATCCAGGCGAACCGTCCCCTAGTGCTGCTGTTGTTCGCCTCTGAGACATCGCTTTTACTGTACTATGGTAGACCGTAGTACTGAGTAGAATTTCTTCGCTCGTTACTGGAGCACAGCACTACTCTACTCCACCGAGTCCTATTCGAAGGTTTTGGATAATAGTATTCCAGTCATGTCATGGCCACCATGCATGTCTGGGCAAAGCTCAAAGAACACATATATAGGCTCAATCCGAATACTGATCATATTATTGGCTCCAGAGAAGAGTTAAAAAATGCGTTTGATGAGCTCATTCAGCAAGCGTGGTGCAGTCTAGGTCAAGAAGACTTCAATGGGTTGATCAAGTCCATGGAATCGACTATAAAAGTAGTATTGCTGGCAAAGGGGTGGTATACTAAGTACTATAGACTATTTCCAGTTATGTGATTGAAGAGACGTTGTCTTAACATACCATAATAAAATTCTAGGGTCCTAGGTCCTCTAGGTTCTGAATAGTATTCGATTTAAAACCACGTATATATATTTTTCAACAGGTGCGGGAGGCGGAATATCAAGAACATTTGACTACTGGAAAAGGAAATATGCAGCAACCTACGTTCCGTTCCTGGGCTCCCAATCTCGGCCATAGTCGGAAAGTGGTACGATATACAACTAGCAAAAAGCCTATACTATTTTGTGGAAGATTCTATTCACTTTGTACCTGTGGTCTCTTGAAAACAGAGCCAGTAGTGACGAAAGTTCTATAGATACTTCAGCCAAGAGACTACTAGACTTTGAGTATTGTGCATTGATAAACATAGATCTAGTCAGTTTATTCGTGGATCATGGCACAATCAACTCTTGATGTACCTTCTGTTGATTTTATTGTTAGCAATTACAATTTCCCCAATGACAGGAAGACTTACATACATAGGATCAGGAGGACTACCCGTGCTGGTAGAAGTTGTATCGCAATCTCTGTCCCTACGCAATATGATGCTAAACCGAGGATTCGAATAGAGTAGGTCTTAGGGCATAAATTGGATAATCTGAAGACAAGCAAAGATGAAGCAAGGGTGTTTGCTGAATAAGTATACGAGTCCCAAAGGATAACAGTGAACGAACTGAAGAATCCCCTGGACAAGTGGCGGGGTTCAGGGTCTAATTCACCGCGCAATAGAATGGAAAGAGAAGCAGGGACGAGATGGATCAGAATGAAGTTAGGGATATATGAAAGCATTTTTCAGTATTTGAACGAATGACTATTATCCTTAAGGACGCACAAAACTCAAAACTTGTGCAAGATCTCAACACTCCACCTTCTGCTGTATCCCCTTGAACCTCCCCTGGGCCATCTTAACTCCGCACCGCGTTCCAATAAACAACTTGTATCATTCAATTCACCGCATGTACACGGAGCACATAGATAGTACTGAGTATTCTATTCCTGCGGTGTAATCCAGTCACGGGTTGTTCGGGTTTACTTCATCTCATCCCCAATATATAAATAGTAATTAGCAACGTTAAAATCTCTATGTGGGAGATAACATCGCTCGTGGTACACTGCGCCTCTCACGGTGCCGAGATGCGGGCTTATTATCTAAGATTTAGAATATTGCCTTCTTCTCCGCGAAAATAAACAAGTGCTACGACCTATGTAGTTTATCAAATGTGGGAAAAGGAGATTTCCATGGGGATATATAAATGATCCTTGGCCCACCCTGATTCTGCTGTCAAGAAAGAACTTGTAGCACTAGAAATCCCATATACCACTTCTGTAAATAGAGAAACCATCCACGCAAATAGACCAAGTCCAGAACGCAGTGATTTAACTAGCCGCAGCTTGGGCCAGGTCGACTTTGTTCCCAACCGGCCTCCACGCTTCGAGATGGCTACCTACTTATCCGTATCGTTGCAGTGGCCTTGAATCCAATTAATTGGAAACGTCTGGAGAATACGGCAGCCCCAGGGGCGACTATAAATCACGACTACATTGGTGTCGTCGCTGCAGTTGGTGCATCCATAGTTCGAGTTAGAAATCGTGTCTGTGGCCTGGTCAACGGTGGTGGCAGCACACCGATGGAGAATGGCCCCTTTTCAGAATACATAGTCGTCAAAGGGAATATCCACATGAAAATCCCAGAGGGCGTGAGATTTGTTAACGCAGCAACTGCAGGATTCGGCATAACGACCGTCGGCCAATGCCTCTATGGTCTATCTGGATTAGGGCTGACTGTCAGCTGAGATCGTAAGTTAAGGCGCTTATTGCCGAACTCTACGATGGCTGCGGGCTGTTGGCTTAATTATTACTTACAGCAAAACAAAAGCTATAAGACTTATTCATATACCGTTAAGAATATCGGGACAGGTTCCCATTTCATAGCAATTAACGATTTTGAATATTAGGCTAGGTATAAAAAAAAAGACAAAAAAGGAAGAATACATACAACAGCAGGGATTCGCTGGTGGTCACCCACCCAACTACTAACCTGCCGGCGTGTGGCTTAAGTACGGCTGAGCGGACGGGAAGCCCTGTTTTCCACACCCTATGGTCGTATGTGCTTGATTGGAACTGGACTATAATTATAAGCTCGAAACAAGTGGCTTGTTACTACTCCTTGAATAATAGCCAAGGGACACGATAGAATAAGCAGTCCCTTCTACACGAGTGACTCTTACGATTTAAGTTTGTAATTTCCAAGTCTATCGTCGGTCTAAATGACGCTTACCTATGCTACTAGTCAGCCCAAATCGTGATAGGTATGGACCTGTAGGTATACTACTGAAATTAGTCTAGTCCATACATAAGTACAATATCGCGGGGAACCGGGCTTGGAGGGGGAGGGGAGCAAATTGAGGGGGAAATCCGATGGCGGAACGGTTGATTCGCCCGTCGATAGCGGGGGTCGGTCGAATTCTCTCCGAGGACGCGGAGAGAAATTAAAGTAGAGCAGTTCGTTAGTTACAGTAGCAGGCCTAGACTCCCTAGAGTGCTTGCTAGCAACTATATTTTGACGTATTATTGGGATATTGCTCCGCATTTTCATTCATCCTACCGGATCCGCATATGATGTTGAGTAGTCAAGAAACAGTCCCTAAAGCATAACCAGGAGGGAGCTACTAGTAACTATGACTATGACGCAGGGTCATCACCTGCTCCAGTTGGTCTTTTGAACCGGGCATGCAGATGAGCCCAGAGGAGCTGGAAATAGGCGTTCCAGAGTCGTGGCATTGTTGCTTCGGCCGAGATGGTCATCTACGGAGTGTTTATGTGTGATATTATCGGTTCTTCTGGAGGAAATAAATGAAGTTGTTACATAGAATTTCATTTCACGCTAGTTTCATGGCTCGTATACTGGACAGGCCTGCTGTTCTTTTGCCGAACAACATGGTATATATATATAGCGAGAGAGTCAGAAAACGACTCACAATCCCGGCAAACAGACAGAACAATTACGTATTTTGATGCTGCATTTATCCGAAAATAGCATCGGCAAGACGGATGCGGACAGTCTTGATCTGGGTGTAGTTCTCCAGGGCATACGAGCCCAGCTCGCGGCCCAGGCCAGACTCCTTGTAACCACCGAAGGGAACCTGGTGGTGGAGCATGTTGTAGTTGTTGACCCAGACGGTTCTATCAGCAGTTAGCGGGCTGTAGCACAATAAAATCAACCAGAAGATGTAACTTACCCAGCACGGAGCTCGTTGGAAACACGGATGGCAGTGTTGATGTTGCTGGTGTGGATGGCGGCCGCGAGACCGTAGTTAGTGTCGTTACCAATCTTGATGGCTTCTTCCTCGGTCTTGAACTTCTGGATAGCAACGACGGGGCCGAAGATCTCCTCCTGAACGATCTTCATGTCCTGGGTGACATCGATAAAGGCGGTAGGCTGGATGTAGTAGCCCTCGTTGCCGTGGCGCTCACCGCCGACGAGAACCTTGGCACCAGCCTTCTTGCCCTCATCAATGTAGCCCATGATACGGTCGAACTGGAGCTTGGACACCTGGGGACCCTGGAAGGTGTCCTTGTCGAACGGGTTGCCGACCTTGTTGGCGGATGCGCGCTCCTTGAAGCGCTGGACGAACTGGTCGTAGATGCCCTCCTGGACGAGGAGGCGGGAACCGGCACAGCAGCACTGGCCGTGGTTGAAGAAGATACCGAAGTTGGCCCAAGAAATGGCGTTATCAATATCGGCGTCGTTGAAGACGATGTTGGGAGACTTGCCTCCCAGCTCCAGAGTGACCTTCTTCAGGTTACTCTTAGCTGCGGCCTGGAGGATGGTACGGCCAACGGCGGTCGAACCAGTGAAGGCGATCTTGTCGATGCCCATATGGGCAGAGATGGCAGAACCCGCAATGCGACCAAAGCCAGAGATGACGTTAACAACACCAGGGGGGAATCCAGCCTCCTGGACGAGCTTGGCAGCGTAGAGTCCGGATAGAGGAGTCTGCTCAGCAGTCTTGATCACAACCGTGTTTCCAGCTGCGATAGCAGGGCCGATCTTCCAAGCCCACATCATCAGGGGGAAGTTCCAAGGGATAATCTGACCACAGACACCAATGGCCTCGTGCTTGGTGTAGGTCAAGTTCTCAGGGTCTGTGTCAATCGTCTGACCCACGATCTTGTCTGCCCATCCACCGTAGTACCGAATGCATGCTGCGGAGTTGGCGACGTCGAGCTTTGCGAAGAAGAGAGACTTGCCGTTGTCCAGCGACTCGATAGCTGCGAGGATATCCGCATCGCGTTCGATCAGGTCGGCCAGCTTGGTCAGTAGGCGACCACGGTCCGTAGGGGTGGTCTGCTTCCATGTGGTCTCGAAGGCCTTGCGAGCAGCGGCGACAGCAATATCGACATCCTTCTCGGTAGCCTCGTGGACGGAGATGATGGGCTTCTCGTCGTGGGGGTTGATGGTCTCAAAGGTCTTGTTCTCGACGCCCTTGACGAACTCGCCATTGATGAACCTGTGAGGGTCAGTACCGTCCCATATTGGGCCCCGAGAGCAGGGGATTCCGTGGCAGAAAACACGTACAGTCCAGTGGGCTGCTCATACTTGAGCGTGGGGGTGGTGATGGTGGAGAAGAGAGTGGAAGACATGATGGGCAACTAAAGGATAAATGGGTATCTGGCTTAATTGGAGAACAGAGATCAGTGAGAGGAAGGTCTATCTGATGAGAGGAAGAGAAAATCGTCTGGGGAGAAGCGCAGGCAACTGGTATATATATACCATACTCCAGGGACCCTGGGACCGTGGCTTCCCCCGCTCTCCCCCCTCCGTTGCTGGACGACAATGAGCTTCCTTGCTGCAGTGTCCAGTTCGCCATCCCAACCCCGCTATGGTGGAGCCGCCATGAAATCATTGACGATCCGTTGCTACAGTTAGATAGAGACTAAGAAAGATAAATTCTACTGCAACAATGTGATCCAAGTTCTTCATCGCCCAGACGGTGCGGGGTCATTTGGCGACCAATTGTGACGTGCCCGGTTCGCCATAGAAACCCACGCGGACCATAACCATAACCAACTTACTGACTCTACAGCAGACAGACGCGGTGGAATCTCAAATATCAGTCAATGGACAGTACAACTACAGCAAGTTAACAACAACCCGTATCTAGCGTCAAATGGACACCCTGCATGGCTGGGATGTGAGTCCCCCGCCGCCTTAGTCGACCGATCGACCAACACCACCATCGGCTGGAGGGAACGCTATCACATCTGGTCGGATTGCCGGAGAGTTGCAAGGTACCATACAACGGTTGGGAATCCAGGATGATTATTATTTGACAGGTGATGGTCGATGCGGAAGCCAGCTTCAAACAACGTTCATATCCTCAACCCAAACTCCCCGCAACGACTCCGCCCCTTTTCTCGTGGAGTTTCTGCAATTCATCGTGGAGAAATCTGGGGTTGGCGGGGACCACCGGCCCGGCTTTCCCGACGATCCCCGATAAAACCGACCACACGCGCTACTAGAACTCGTATATGACTCTCTGTCTCCCTCGGCTTTGATCGCAAGAACGTTATAGAGTTGAGCTCATCGCATCCTGATCTTGAAGCGGATCATCTGGGGTGATACGAGCAAATAATATGCAGAGTCAGACTCCGTTTCATCGGATCTCTAACTAATATCGACGCCTCCTAATGCCACATATTTTGGTAATGCGTCTACATCACATCCCATGCGGATCAGTAGAATTACTACTCCGTACTTCTCCTCCATGGATGTGGCGCTGCCGGTCTTAACTACTAATAATCTCCGAAGTCTACAGCGAGTCTATGGTGGGGTGGGATGAGCCAGCATTCTACCGTGGCGTCGGAACCGCACGGTTGAGAACCTGCTCAAACTCAAAGGGACGGATAGCGACGGTGGTTTTCTAGTTTTTCTAGTAGTCTGCTGGCAGCCTGGACGAACTTTCCCCGACCCGAACAGGGCGTAATATTGGATCAAAAGTGGTATCTATGGTATGTACACAGTACATACTCTATTCCCCTGCGTTCGTGACAACCCCGGGCCTGTGCTTCGTCAGTCTTCTGCAGCAGTAACTTAGGCACCTGGCAAGTAGTTATCACTGCCACCCACCTCTTTAGGTAGTTAATCTGGATTCTGTTTTATTAGAAATCGAATTAATAGGTAATAGGTAATCGGAACGACGGGCCGATAGATATTGGTACGTAGTATGAATATACTGACGGTAAACCCCCCGCATAGTTCAAGTTTACTGTTGATCTCCCGCCCACGCCGAGGGCTGAATCCCTGGAGTACCCCGTAAGACTTACCTACTGAGTACTAAGTATGCGGCTCCGGGCATTCTCCTGCAGGGTCCTTAAAGCGACCTGAACCGGTGACGACGTTAGATAGTCTAGTGACCTTTGCCCCTTCCGACATGTTTCATCCTGGCGATGAGCGCATCGGGGGTATCACGGGAGGAGCAGATGGCATATCCCCGTTGCTTCCTATTGCTAGTCGATCATCGTTCCCTTAGTCCGAACGCCTCTCTATCTTGGCTGAATAATTACCTACATACTTAGTTAACTAGTTAGTCCATAGTTGAGCAATAATTGCGAACTGCAATGAGAACAATGTCCACCTGATCCTTCTGTTCTCGGCTGCCGCATGAGTGCTTACGAGCCTAATAATGTGTCCTGATCTGATAAAGTTCGATGTCATGGAGGACCTAACTCTTCCCGTGGATCAAGCCAACTACCTAGGTAGGTAGAGACGTTCAGAATCGGGTTCACTCCGTGCAGAACGGATGAGGCTGTGATTATTATTACCTACAGTTGTCGTCTATCTGAAAGTGACCGGAGACGGACTGTCTATCTATCCGCGCACCGTCGGGTCGGGTTATGCACGGTAACTCGTGCTCGTAGAGGGAAATACCAGCAAATCAATGTTGAGGACAGATAGAAGGAGATGCTCTCTCATGCAACCTACGAACATTGTGGGATCGACTCAACTGCAGTCTGCACCTGCTCGAGGGGTTAGGTTGCCTCTTTCGGATACTGGCATCCCCTACCACGATAATCTAATGAGCGTCAATCGTAATAGCATATTACCTTAGATGAGAACTGCAGGGAATACCTATGCAGGTTTCTCTAGGAGTGGTTGATAGATATGGTATTTATCGTGGCATTTCTCATGATTCGATCTCCCAGTATCTGCAGGTTCATCCTGCATGCAGGCAAACTGCATATACATAATACAATCTTTCTCTGCCCGCACCGACCACTAGGTGCTCAAACTCTCGAGCTTATCGACGTCTCCTCGTCGTAGTCGGTGCTGGCTCGAATGCATCGTCATCATCCTCGATATCCTCACTCAGCACACTGACGCTTCGTGTAGTCCGGCTCGGTCGTGCACTGTTCCGCGAACTGGCCTGTGACGCACCGAAATCAAGTGTCGTCTGAGTCTGTCTCCCCCTCGTCGCAGTCGACCTAGCGGTCGTCCTCCGGGTTGAGGATGCTGCTGTGACGGACGAGGGGGCCGGAGACGCTGCTGTCCGCCCGCTCCGACGTTGGCCTGCAGTAGACGACGGGACGGTGCTGCGAGCTCGAGACTTCGTGGTAGCAGCCTTGGGTTGTGGCTGTTTGACGAAAAGAGCCTGAGACTCGTCGTCCGACACAGCATCCTCTGCCACGTCTTCTTCATCATCATCGTCCAGCATTACGACGTCTTCTTCCTCTTCTTCCTCGTCCGATACGACCTGTTTGCGGCGACCTTTTGCTGAAGCAGCTCCTCGTTTGGTCGTTGTCGTAGCTGTCTTGCGAGTGCTAGCAGTGGCTGTGGTCCTGCCACCACGACCTCTGCCACGTCCTCTTGATGCGCGTGGTGGCTCTGTGCCATCTTCTGCTGCTTCCTCCTCGACGGGGTCACCACCCTCGTTGTCAGAGTGGATGAGGGCTCCTGGCTGGTCTTCCCACGCGCCGTCGAATTCACTATCCCATCCATCGGGCTTGGGTTTGAACCGCTTCTTACCACGCGTCCGTCTCCCGGTGCCCTTGGAAAACGCCTCTTCCATCCGCGTGCGATACTTCTCCATTGCTGCATGGAGGGAAGCACTGCCTGTCTCCTCATCCATATCGTCACTGTCTTGATCTAAAGACAGCAAATGCTTGATCTGATTACCCAAGGACTCGTTGACAAACATTTCCATGGCATGCTTGTCATCTTTGTCGACAAACTGCGACACGGCATCACCAAATGAATTCTGCGGAAGGATTGTGAGGGATTGAGCCTGCAGAAATTCCCTAACTAGCTTTTCCACCTTGACCGTGTCCAGGGAGGTCAGCTGGGATACAACTGCCTCATCAACACCACTGTCCTTGGGACGGGTAGAGCTCGCCGCCTTCTTCTTCCTGTAAAACTGTACCACATCATTAACGTTTGCGACCCTCCCGACGAATCGGTTTGAAAATCTCTGCGGATTTTCACAATCGAAACTCCCTCCATCAGGTGTTGAGATCTCAACGCGTAGCCGGACTAACGGCAACGGTGGCTCTTGTTCTTCTTCTTCTTCGCCCTCTTGGCTCTCAAGCCATTCAGCTTTCGCTTCTTCGATCAGTTCGTCCACAATGGACATAAGGAAACGCGTGACTTCGGTCCGGTTATCATCTTTCCTCGCTAATTTCTGCGCCCCTTTTTCTTCAGAGAGGACAATCTCGCGCATCACAAACGGACGAACTGTCTTCAAACGGATCGGCTCACACTTGAATTCGCGGCCAGTAATAGTAAGGATGGCAACGTGTTTGGCCACAGCCTCGCCAGGCATTAAAGACGTTGCAACAGAAGACCCTGGCTGCATGACATGGAACTTCGTCTCCGGGTTTAGACGAGGATTGATGAGACACTCGTGCTCGTGACCCCAGATAACGAGGTCAAGGAAGTCTGGAAGGAACGTCTCAGGAAGATAACCAGTTTCCGTGTAAGCATGGTGATTCTGATGGACACTCATGAGATTAAACCAGTCGTCCTTCTGGGTGGCTGGCTGGAAGAACTTGACTTTGCCATCGCGGAAGGTCCTGAAGAGCCGCTCGTCTCGAACGTTGCTCATACCGTAGAGGGCAAGTTTTGTCCTGCCTTTCTGGAGAAGAACCGGTTTGATCTGAATGTTGTCGGATTCCGGCGTCCGCCCGTAGTAGTTGACCAAACCAGATACTTGTAGCAGATCTAGAGCGGCCAGATGGCCTTCACCAGACGGATCGTCATGATTGCCGTGGATCGAGAATACCGGAATGGCAACGTTGATGTCTAGATCTTCATAGTTGACATGATTGAAAGCCCCCTGGAAATTTTCGCTGGCGTCGCTGAGCATCTCGAGCTCGCAAGGCTTGTCCCCCAGACAGTTCATCCGTAGGGAACGCATCACTTGATACATGGATTTTCTCGACGGCTTATTTTCATGGAACAAGTCTCCCGCGAGCAGGACCATGTCGACATCTCGTTCCTTGGCCAGACACATCACTTCGTGGAAGCTCTTCCAGCTATCGTCACCCCGGATCGGATCACGCTCGTTGTAACCGACATGGTTGTCGGTGGAGACAAGGATGCGGATCGTGTCCGCGTCTGCGTTTGTTAGCTAAAATCGAATGTAATTGTTGATAATGGATCATACCTGTTAAGGAGGGCATCCGCTTAGTATATTTATTTCTCGAACTTGAAAAGGCAAAACTGAAGGCAAGATGCAGTGAGAGGTGTAAGTAGGGGAAGCTTCATGGAGAAACTAAAATGGCATCGTAGAACTTCGCGAATGCTGCCTAGTTTTTAGTCAAGTATGACCGAAAACCGACATTTCTCGATTAGGAGCTAAAGAAGGTTACACAAGCAAAAACGGAAACTCAGTGATCTACAGCCATTTAACAACGTATCCTGTTGAATTAATGCATCGTCGTTCTTGTCGCCTCTCGCGTTTTGGCGCGACGCGGTCACGTGCAGAAGCGCGAGCGCAATCGATCCGGTTTCAACTCGTCGGCTGCGCTCATCTTTCTTCCCCTCATCATCTTCCACCCTCCAAGACGCTCTCGTCCGTGATACTACTCCAACGCCACTCGCATCCTTCATCGACTGAACCAGAAACCCCTGGCTCAGTCGCACATCCCTCCTAGCGCTCCTCTCAGAAATCTTTTATGCCATCAGAGTCTACCGCAGTATCTCCGCATACTATAGACTCAGCCGCAGCAGACGCTCTCTTTTCTTCCCAGCATGGAGATGACCATCGCGACCAGCCGGTCTCTGACCATCTCTTCGATGAAAGGGTTGGAGACCACAGCCAGCCGAGCTGGATCGCGCACACGTCCGTCTGGGATTCTGCGGAACAGGACGAAGGTATCTCCTTGCGACGGTTGAGTTCCGGCTTGTCCGTGGACCAATCGTCGAGCGTCGACCGTGTCAGGCAGTATGAGAATTCTTCTATGTCGCCGGAGAGGAAATATGGAGACCTCCCCTTCAAGGTGATGCCGTCCAGTGACAGATCGCGCGTGTCGATCGAGGACTTCCCTAATGGTACGTACACAGGCGGCAAGATAAGGGACTTCCGATTTTAATATACAATGCAGAGGTTCTCACCCATATCCTTTCTCATCTGCCTCCGTCGAGCCTGTCATCAATGGCAGTAGTATCGCGCCGCCTCCACAATTTAGTGACAACACCCCATGCGTGGCGGATGGCGTTCTCTCGATACTTCCCGGGCCCTGATAGCATAGAGACGCGGCGTGCTGGGAAAAACCACCCGGATACGTTGCGTTCGGAGAAGCGGTACTTCACTAGGCTGACTGCACTGGCTTCCTGGCGCAGTGAGTACATCTTGCGGACGCGACTGTTGAGGTCGTTGGCCAGGGGCAAGCCTGCCAATTTTCAACCGCCCGGTAGACATGGGCCAGTGCGTTCAGCCAGTGTACAAAACGGTAGTGCCGTGATCACCTATACGTCCCAGCTTCTCTATCCTGTCAGTCACATTGATGGTAACTTTGGGACTGGTCTGGATAAGAGGCAGCCGAAGTTCATACACGGTGCCGTGGAGCAGGGTTTTGCTTCGGCGAGTGACCCTTCCATGGGAAAGGTCGGCAGTTGGGGCTTGTCAGATCATCAGATGTTCCAACACTTTGCTGATCTCTATCCTGGTGACGCACAGTACGGGTTAGGACCGGGCAACATGGTCGGAGTACCTAATTCTATGGATGTCAGTCAACAATATGGAATGGTCTACGGTGAAGGTTGTCCCCAGGGTCGCACCTACTTCATCTCCTCCGATGAGCAGAGGGGCCGATTTCTGAGCGTTCCTGACTCTAGCTCTCATCCTCAACTGGGAATACCTGCACTGAACATGATCACCACGGCTGTTTGTTCCGTCTGGATTGCGAAGTCCACAGCCATATTAAAAATGACGAATGGGCTTATTGGGTTGTTGTCAGGTTCATCGTCCGGAATCTTGACAGCATACTCATTGGGCACGAATTCTGCTCATGAGAAGCGCTTCGAACGAGGGCAGGTCACCGCCAGATGGGTCATCTGTCCGGGTGTCCCCATTATTGCTATTGCTGTGGATGAAAACTATTCAACCAAACGCCATTCTCACCGGCGCATTTGGGCTGTCGTCCTTAACGCGCTGGGAGAGCTGTTTTACCTCACCGAGCTTCCCGTTCAGCCGGAGTCCTCGCCCAAGCTTAGTGCCGAGCAGATGGAAAAGCTCGCCTGGAAAACAGGTCGCAGTGTCCGATGGGAACTAGTTGAAGCGAGCAGGCGTGTGGCACGCCCGGATCCCTATAATACGCAGCTCGTGCATGGTAGCTACAGTCCAAGATCATCATCCGATTCGATGGGTCTGAATGAGAATCAAATAGCTGCGGAGACCAAAGAGATCGAAAAATTCCTGGCATTCAAGCCGAAGCACTTTCGCAAAGTATGCCAGAGTTGGAATATGAGGCGCCACCTGAAAGTTGACTTCGCGGGTGACGACCTTCATGGAGCGGGCGAGTCCATGATCGTTATCGACTCTGGTCTTGAGGAAGAGCACTCGACTGCCTCTATCCGTCGCCTGACTAGAACGAGACTTGCGGTCGCGCGTGAAGGCTCTTCCGAGCCTTACCCTAGGATCCAGACTCCTAAAGTCCAGTCACTCTTTGGAGGCCCAAGTAGTCCTAGCGCCTCTCCTTTCCCTAGTGCTACTGAATGTCCTTCGAGGACGTCCAGTCACGCCAGCGAGCCTGTCTCCTCAGTTGCCAACACGGAGTGGAGAATCTCCGACTTCGTCTTCGGTGACCGCAAATCTGTCCAGATCACTTGCAGTGCTCTCGATCTTTCGAACTACGCCCAGCTTACCGTTGACGAGGACCCCCTCCTGAGCATGTCTGGTTCTTCGTCATCGTCTCCAGCTTCATCTCCCATGCCGCATATGGACCGGCCATCTGCAGTGTCGGAGATCCCAGGCCAACGGGGCAGGTATCTAGCGGTTGGGACTACAATGGGCACAGTATACGTTTGGGATGTGCGCAGCCCTTCTTCTGGAAATACAGAAATTGTTAACTCGATTTCTCCTGTCCGCGTGATCAACACGGACTCGCCACAAGTCTCGTGCGTTGGCTTGACGTCTCTCTACCTTGTGCACGGTGGAAATGACGGGTTGGTACAAGCATGGGATACTCTGGCTTCGTCCACGCGTCCTATCCGGACGATGAACTCCCGTTTCTCTTCTCGAGCTCGCCGTCGGCTTATCCAGGCGGAGGCATCTATCCAGGGCGTAGGCAACAACTACTTCGCTGCTGGTGCTCTATGTCTCGACCCTGATCCTACCGTTTTACGAGGCGTTGTTTCGCTTGGGACTCACCTACGCTACTGGGCCTACAGTTCCTCTGCCGCAGATCAGTATAAAAGCAGCAAGCGGCGACTGCGGCGTTCTATGCGCGGCAGTAACGGCGCTGTCGAGGGGCAGCGTTTCACCAGTAGCGGCCGTGGTGCACTTAGAGATCATATCGTTGACGAGAAGATGGAAATAGAGCGGCAAAAGATCGCTGATGCGAAGGAGAGACGACTCCTGAGTGGCCGTTTCGGTATTGATTTGCTTGGCCCAGATGCGAGCGAGGAGGAACTACTTGCCTACGCGCAAATGCTAAGTGAAGAAGCGTATACAAGTGATGAGCGCAAACGCAGAGAGAGCACTGCGAGTCCTACCGTGGATAGTACATCAAGCTCAACTGTTGGACCTAACGACAGCTCGTTTCCACCTCGCGAGTTTTCGTCGTCATCATCTCCCAATCTGGACACGGTCGAGGAGGAGCTGGATCCGGATATCGCTGAAGCCCTGCGTCTGAGTTTGCTTGAAAATAACCCCGGTCCTGTCGATACGACAGTTTTCGACTCTATCCCCGTCAAATACGTGACAGGCTCAAAGGACGAGGGATATCCGCCTTCGTCACCGGAACGCGCAGCGGCTGGAAGCAGTAGACAGGAGGAAATGGATGATCTCGAATTCGCCTTGCAATTGAGTTTGGCGGAGGAGGAGAGCCGTAGAGAGGCTACAGCGTCTGGACAGGACGAATTTCCTGCACTGAATACGCTGTCATCTTCATCAAGGGACAAGGGGAAGGGCAGGGCATAGTAAATAGCAGGGTGGTTCGATTTACAATGAGGGGTGATTTCTTTTGATTTTTTTCATCTGAAGGCATTGTTATGCTCAGTCACAGTTGCGATGCCAAGCATGCTTTATCATTTTCAACTGGTTTGCGAGATATATTTGAGTTAATTCCCTTCAGCTGTGTATACTTTTCCAGTAGAATAGGCCGGGGTTATAGGGATGGACCCAGCTTAACGGTGTATCAATTTCTCTTTCGAACTTATCCTACTCTGCCCATTCCCTAGAGCAGAAACCATGAAGTCAATATAAACATAAGCAGTTTCTTGGCTCGACGATTCCTACTCTACATGTCTACTCTAGAATATGTGGCTGTACCCACCATAACATCATCCCGAGAACCGATCTACAGTCCAATACATACTTGCCTTCGATCTCACTATTCATCTTATTCCAGCACATCCCTGTAAGTAGAGTCAATAGCAACACGAGCTGTTCTGTTCTGTTCTGTATTTGCTCTTAACGGTAATAACGGACTTTGCGAGGCAGAAGCAGAGTAGTGCAATTTGAATCAAGTGGCGCTTTAGGTATGCATTATTAGTTGACAGTAGGTAGTCTGGTGGCAATATGCCTAACACCTGGACTGATATTCGAAACCACTGGATCGGTCGTGGGTATAGATAGCGGGGAATAATAAACAGATAGGAGCATCATGGTGGAACGTGATAGGACCCACGGAAATTATACTGGGCATACGTATTATTATCATCCCATAGGGAGGAAAGTGAAATACAGATTCTTTTTGCTCTGGCAGTACTACAGTACTACTACTGTAACGTACCACTATCTAGGTACAGCTCTAATTTTCTCCTGTCAGGTTGGTGAGACCCAACTCAAAAAATATATGTTTTCTTTTTATGATTAAGGAGGACCTCTTGGGAGTCCCTGGTTCCTGAGACATTCTCTCCCCGATGTAACGGTCAGTCGCTGATCCCTTCAACACGCGAAGATCCGAGACCGACGGTGCGGCCCACCATGGGAAATGAGCCATACCCACCGTGCCGATCAGATGAAGATCATGTACTCTACGGAGTAGCTAGGATGAAAGGAGCACACGCCCACAAAAGCTGAATAAACCAGTCCTTGCAGTGAACCACAGTCGTTAATTGAGGGTCAAATATGTACCTATGGAAAATCAGAACGCCTAATCTCAAAAGAGGCCTGCCCTTTTCGATGGGATCCGCGATGCTCCCTCGCATCTCTGCAAGAAGAAAGCATTACATACAAGACATGCGGCAATAGCCCAAAGCGTAAAATAAGTGACAAGAAAAAGCACGGATAATGATCCGAAAGATATCCGCCTCTCAGGGTCACCACGATTCTCGAGTCCTCGCGTCACGTTGCTTGTATCATGAGCCAGATGCCCGACGAGCCCGTGCAATGTGTACATTGAATATGTTTAATTTTTATTGCCTCGAAAAGAAATGATGCACCCAGTCTCTGTTCCCTCAAGTAGACGACAAAAAGAACCTACGCAGCCAGAGCCAGAAGCATGGTAGTCAGAGCACCGGCAAGGCTGAACATGCCCGAAGCAGTGGACTTGCCGGCGGCGTTTGTCTTGGCAGAACCGCTGGCGCTGGAGGTCGACGAGGCGGAGGTAGAGGAACCACTGCTGCTGCCCGAAGTGTTTGAACCGGGCTCATTGGACTGGTCGTTGGCAAGAACGTTCAGTTCGATACCGGTGATCTCCTTGCCAGTGCTGTCATAGATGGTCTCGTTGATCTTGGTGTTCTTGACGGAAACGAGCTTGCCAACGTTAGTGCTGCCGACACCGTTATCGATCATCTTCTGGATGGTGTCCAGACGCGCGGGGAGGTCAAAGGTGTTGGGGAAGCCACTGGTGCTGATCAGGTCGGCACTGCAGACGACGGGCTCGACCGAAGTCTGAGAGCTGTTGGCGGCCCGGACGCTCTTCAGATCGACCTTGGCGAACTGCTTCTGCAGGTTCTCGTAGTCCACAAGCAGAGACACGGTGTCGTTGTCGTTGACCTGAACCAGACCGTAGTTGTTGGCCTCCTGGGTCCACTCGTATACCAGGCCCCCGGAAATGGCCTGGGTCATCTCCTCGCTGTAGATGGCCTGGACTTCAGTGAAGACGCGGGGGGTAACCTTGTTGCATCCGTATTCGGAGAAGAACACGGGCAGGCTGGCGTTCTTGAAGTCGTCGGCCAGAACATCGTAACCGGCAGTCTTGATGCTGGAGTCACCGCACCACGAGTAGGAGTTCAGACCGAAAAAGTCAGACCGGGAGCTGGTCGAGTTCTTGATCTCGCAAGACATGTAGTTGGAGGTGTCCACAAGGATATCGCGAACATCAGCAGCAGAGTAACCGACAGGGATAGAACGGTTGGCGTGCTTCGCGATGTAGTCGTGCATGTCACGTTGCACCGCCTACGGGTCATTAGTGATGACAGCTCTGCGAATCAAACGTGTAGTAAGGGGCACAAACCCGAACGTAGGAGGGGACCTGCTCGACACTGTCCTGGTTGATGACCTCGTTTCCGGAGAAGAGGGCCAGAGTGTTGGGGTAGTTCTTGAAGGCTTCGATCATGCCGAAGACCTGCTTCATGTAGATGGGGTTATACGAGGTCCAGGGTGCCGTCCGGTCCAAGGAACCGTTCTCCAGAGGAGAGTTGACATCCAGAATCAGGTAGATACCGGCCGCGTTGAAGATGGAGGCACACTCGTCATGGTTAAGGTCAGGGCTCATGTTGTAGATACGGATGGTGTTGACCTAGGTGAAATCCATGAGCGCTTCTCCCAGTGAGGCAATCTAGAAAGATTGGAACATACACCCAGACGCTGCATGAGCGCCGCATCACGCATACACGTTTGAGGGTCGCTAAGAGGGTCGGATTTGCCAGTAAAGCCAGAGGAACCACCGGGCTGGTAGCTAGAAGATGAACTGCGTTAACGGAGTGATCTCCTCACAAAACGGGTTTGACTGGAGGCGCTGCTTACTCGACACCGAGGATCTGGAAGCGTTCCTTGGTGACGCTGTTGACAAAGTCTTTTCCTTCGACAATGACGGGCTGGACGGCAACAGCGGTAGTCGCCAGACCACAGAGCGCAGTGAAGATCTGCGCGTAGGACTGTGATTCGCAAAGTAGTCAGCGCCAAGCAGTCGACATGTGGTAGAGGGGCAGATAGAAGCACATACAGGAACCATGTTGGCTATCGAGGCTTATCTACAGAGAAGAAGAACGGGCGAGGCGGAAGCGATCGCGGAGATTGAATGTCCAAAAGGAATGGCTGCGCGGGGGCAAAGGGGATTGAACCGTCGAGAGAGTGTAGACGGTTTTTAAACAAGAAGCAGAGCAAAGGAAGCTGCGAGGGAGGAGGGAGAGAAAGACCGATGGAGACTGAAAAGCAGTTGGTATGCTCCGCACGGAAGAAGGATGCAAGGTTATTTCTACATTCACCGGGAATATATCAAGGAAACAGAAGGGGAGAGAACTCGGGGAGGTCAAATAGGAAAATGGAGCATGGGGTCAGACACAACTGATTCCAGGAGTAACCAAGCTTGAGGAGGCGCCAAATGGGGCCGGGCTAAGATAGCGCCAGGAGCGATAATATCAATCATACATGCCGGCGGTTGGGCGACAACACAAGGGTTCAAGAGCTAAATTGAATAGATACTAGTAGATAGTAGCAGATTTGATTCAACAGCCAACCACCGGGCTGGAATGCCCCCCCTGGCTGATTGACCGTCACTGGCACGTTTATCTGTGTCCAAAAAAAAGTCTCTACTCGACATAGGGCTGGTGTTGAACAATAATAATGTAACTAGAGCACACTACGGAGTCCATTAGATATATTATTAATCTCTGCAGGCTGGATGGATTTCATGCCATGACGTCTAAGGGACCGTGCACCAGGAGCATCCGAAACAAATCGAGAAAGGAGAAAAATCAATCAATGAATCAATCAATCAATCAATCAATTGTCCACATGGGGGTGGTTCGTTAAAAGTACAGCACATACCGCTCCTTGGCAGGAAACCTGAATGAAACAGACCAGCACCGACACTGCCGAACCGCCATGGCGCCAACAAGGACCAAGACGCCCACGCGCTTGGCACTGGGTGGCGATGCAAATATACAAGACGTATACACGGGGAAGAGAGAAGTAGTGGAGATGGAGGGGAAGATGGGGAGTTTGTGTCGGATTAGGGGGGGAAATGAAGAGAGGATGGAGCCGTGGACGATGACCAGTCCACTGCATATTGGTCGTCGTCACGATTCATCAACACAGAAGATAACAGGCGATTCGGGGTTGTTTTTCCCCAGACAACCCCAGACCGTCGGCCGTCATCAATTCATCGGGGTCAGTCCATTTATTCGACGCCGTGTCCATCCACGCTGGGGCCTTCGCCCGTGAAGGAGCCCAGCTTCAGGCCACTGTCCAGGGCGACCATCTCTGCCAAGATCTCCAGGACTTCCTTGGGGACGGTCTTGTCGTATATCGAGATCAGGTCCTTGGGCTGCGGGTAGACCTTGAGGGCCTTGTAGAAGGCCAGGGCTGCCTCGATGTTGTCGGAGCCTGAAGCTTTACGTCAGCGTCGGTCCTTTCTTCCTCGGCCGTCAAACGCGGAAAAAAGAGAAAAGAAAAAAAAGGCGTACCTTCAGCGCACAGAGACTCTCCCTTGGCGACCTGGCTCATGAAGTAGGCCTCCTTCTCCTCCAGATCGGTGGGGAAACCCTCATCCTTGGCCTGCTCGACAACAGCCTTGATGGTCTCTCGCTGCTGAGCGCCTTGAGCCTCAACTTCCTCCTTGACCGCCCGAGCAAGTCGTCGGTTGTCCTTCTTCAGGGCGCGCCGAAACTCGGGATCCGACTGCCTCTTGTGGTCGAAGTAGATGGCGTAGGCTGTGGACAATGTCAGCACCAATGCGAATTAACGTCCGTGACGCCGTGCTGGCGATGTTGTAGAGGCGGCCATACCAAGAAGGCCCGTCAGGACCGTGCCGGCGGATGCGGCCACCAGAGTCGATGTCTTCATGGTGATGTGTAGAAGAAGAAGGAAAAAAAGAAGAAGATACTGAAGACAGAGAGAAGAAAGAAAGAAAGACAGGCAATGAGGGGGACAATAATTGCCTGTTGATGGAGCGAGAGGGAAGCGTTGTTTGGTGAAGCTGATTCTCTCTGGCCCTTCCTTTTCCCTGCCAGCTTCGGCTCGTCGGCGATAATTTTGAGAGATGGATCATCGTTCTTCCGTCGCGGCCTCATCGCGTCACATCAAGAGCATCAAAGACTCCGTGTTATCTTGATCTGGATCTTGATCTTGAGGCTTTGCATCGATCCATAACTGCACATCCATCCTCTCTCTCTCTCCCTCCCAGCAGCCATGGAAGGCCGTGGGTTGACCCTGCGCAGCAAGTCCCGACGGCCCCAGATCAGTGCTCCAAAGCCCATCTCAGCTCCTCTGCCCGCCAACAGCAAAGCCTCCGGTGCCGGTCTGCCTTCCGGTCCCCGCGAGAAGCCTCAGCAGAATGGCGCGACCGCTGATCTCGTCAAACGGAGATATTCAACCCGGTTCAACCAGGTCCCAGATCTGGACGCCAATGCGCCGCCGGTGCCAAGTGTGCCTGCACTCCCCGGAGCTTTTGGAGGTCGTGATGCCTCTCCAGCAGGCAATGGAGGAGCTGCTTCCGGCTCATCCCCAGGCCTACGAGTCGATCTCAGTGCGCTGAGAGATCCCAGTCTCCCCGTGGATAAATGTAAGTGCGGCAACATGGACTTTTGATGATTGAAATCCCCTTGCCGGTTACTGATTACTGACTGGATGATGTAGATGTCGCCAGCTTGCTGGCTGACGCATCAGAAGAGGACATCCAAGAGTACCAGGATCGCCTGCGGAAAGTGAAAAACAGAACCTCAACCGACCTACAACAGAACGTCTACCAGAATCGCACCCAGTTCATCAAGATCAGTAAGGAAGCAGAGAAGCTCAAGGGTGAGATGCGGACCCTGCGCTCTCTGATGGCGGAACTCACGACAGCTCTGGGCCAGACGAGCTCTGCAAATGGCCTCAGCCCGCTGTCTGCCTCATTCGAGGACCGTCCATCTCGCAAGGCGAATCGCAGTTCCGTTGCCAACCTTGAAAGCATGTGGAGCGTGCAGCTGCAGGCCCTCTGGAAGACTGTCGAAGGGTCACAGAAATTCTTGCCAGCCGTTCCAGGTCGTCACATCGTCCTCGAGACGGGCCACTGGGTGGAACTGGATTCTGCAACTTGGAAACCACGACGGCCTGTTCATATCGTGCTGCTTAACGACCATCTCCTCGTCGCGGCCAAAAAGCGGAAGCGTGTCGACCAGAGTAACCCGAACAATCGGGGACCGGTGCCAACGAAGCTGGTGGCGGAAGAATGCTGGCCGCTGCAAGATATTGACATGATAGACCTAGGTGCCAATCTGGGGTCTGGCTCAAGTCGTGGGGAGGCTGAAGGGCGTGGAGTCACCAATGCGATCAACATCAGGGTGGGGTCGAAGTCTTTTACCTATCGACAAGACCACCGCAATTCTTCCGCTAAAAATGAGCTTTTGGCGACCTTCCGCAAGACAGTAGAGGATCTCCGCACAACCCTTCGATCCGAGACGGAGACTGCTGGAAAGGCCAGCGACGCCCTGGCCTATCTGACCGGAGGCTCGAGGAGATCGGAGCTTTTTTTTGACGGCGGCGAGAACATTCGAGACACACCGGAAGTCCGAATCGACGTGGACGGAAAGCAGCAGAATCTCCGCTGGGTGGAAGGGCAGATCGACGACCTCGACATTGCCATTGCTCTGCAGCACTTTGAGGAGGCTGTATCCAGCATTGAACGTCTGCGGAAACTGGCCCGTGGTCTGAAAGGAAACACGGTCGCGCAGGATGCGATCAACACGAAACTCGACGAGCGAGTCACGAAGCTGGCCGGTATTATTTCACGCGCGCTGGTGAACAAGCACTCGTTTCTGAACGCGACTAAGACGAACGTCAGCTGGCTGACTCGTCTGGGATTGGAAGACCGTGCGAGGGAGGCGTATCTTCGAGCGAGATCAGAAATCATCACCAAGAGAGTCAGGTTCGTTTTCATTTTCTGTTTTAAATTGTGCCCGTCCGTTCAACGATCCTAATTACTTGTACTTAGGCAATGCATCTTCGAGGGTGATCTGCGGCTCTATATCTTCCAGATTTCTTTCGTCTATTTCACTCTGATCCGCAATACTCTGAGCATCTATCAAGCCTGCTTCCCCGCTCTCATGACATCAGCCTCCATCAAATGGGCGAAGGAGCACCTAGACAGCTTCAATGCTCTTCTGGCGCGGCAACTGAGCTCGGTGTTGCGCGGTACAGGCGTATGGAACAAGTGCATGGAGATTGTGCACGAGCACGCAGCGATGCTGACGGAGGTTGGGGTTGATTTTCAGGACTTTGTCGGCAAGGGTCTTGAAAACGATCAGAGTCCTAGTCGGAAGCAGAGCGGGTCGTCAGCAGAGATGTTGGCAGCTGCGCAGGGAGCGGAGTGAAGACCTCTTTGGACTCGAATTAACGATACGATACCCCCCCTATGCGGACGCCTGCTGGATGTCCCTTGTCGATACAGGCTACAGCTTTTTTATTTCATCTCATCATCAATTATATTTCAGCAAGAATGCAATTGTCCAAGAACTTTTTAGGCTACTGCTCCTCTCATAACACTATTAAGCAGATATCTTTATAATGGCGTATTATGTATATATATATTTCACGGCACCAAAATCCGATGTCGTACAGTGTCACTTGAAACTTTTCATGCTTTTTCATCACATCTAGGCATCTATATATGTAAGTACAGTACAGAGACCAATCGCTCGGATATCATCCTCAAACGATCAGAGTAAAATTACAGAGTGAAATACTCGTATATATCCTCATCCCTCTCCTCTGGCTCTACGTCATTATCTCTCCGACGCCAAGTTCGTCGAGATTTCTCGGTGCCGGTAGGGGACCAGACGGCATCCCAGGCCTCGCCGCCAAGGGTGCTATCGTAGCCGAGAACACCCATCTTGAAATCGAGGGGTTCACCAACACCGAGGTCAGAGGGCAGACGCATCCAATGCCGGACAGAATCTGGGATCTCCTCCCGGATGTGGCTAATGACGAGGAGGGCCTGCTGGTCGGAGAGACCCTTGTGGCGGGCCTTGGAGACTTCAACGGTCGCCTCGTTGAGCCAGGTATCTGCTGTAGAGGTGCGACGCGTGGCCGTGCTGACATGATTACGCTTCAGTTCGCCGGACTCTAGGAAATGGAGGCATTTGTCGCGCAGAGAAGCGGGCATGCCGGAGAAGGCTTCGTCGAGAATAACGAGATCAGGTTTATGCACGATGGCGCGGATGAAGAGAACAAGACGTTGCTGAGCAACGTTCAGGGAAGAGAATCGGAGTGAATCGGCGTAATCGACATCGTAGTCAGGAAGGGTATAGTCGTGCTTCAGGGGCCTGTAGTTGGAGAGCCTGGGGAACATTTCCATCTGTGCTCCCCTCACCTTGCTGGAAGAGGCATCTACTCCTGTCGTGGCGTCGGGGTCTAGGTCAGCCTTGAAGAATCTGAGCGCGGCATTGACGTCGAGATCCTTTTCGTGATCCAGCCGGGGCTTCGACAAGAAGGTATCGGCAAAGGCAGATTCGACAGCCTGACGGACGGTGAGATTGCGAGGGAAGAAGGCATGGATCTCGGGCGACGAATGTCCGATCCGTGACTGCAGCTCGAAGATGGAAATTCCGGGCTTTCCTGCCTCCGGCAGTCGAGATCGTCCGAATAGTTTGATAGGCAAAGCGTAGGCCTGGGGATGATCAGATGTTATTAGCGACAGCAGTGTCGTCTTCCCGGATCCATTGGCCCCAATGATGGCCCAGCGCTGGCCGCGGCGGACTCTCCAATGGAGCCCATCCTGGAGCTTGTCGTTGACTTTTTGCTTCCAGTTACCCAGGACGACCTTGTCGCCATACTGAACGCGGACACCGTCCATTTCAATGACAGGCTCCCCTCCTCTCGGGGCAGTAATCTCCAGCAGCCGCTGCTTGGTATCCACCAATTTCAGATCTCTGAGGAGTTGACGATCCAAGATACCTTCATCCATGGCGCGTTTAGCCTCGATGTATGATGGATTTTTCTTGAGCTCTTCGAGCTCTTTACGTGGGGTTGACTCGTCGGTGAGACCCTTCCAGACCTGGAAAGTCTCATGGACTTGCGATCGGTCTCCCTGCAGTAGAACGCGGTGGGAATTACCCAAGACCATCATGTGCGTAATCCAGTCTGGTAGATGATCCTGCGGTCGCAGGGAGAGTATGAGGCGTGGCGAACACTTCTCCGCCAGGCCATGCAGGAGGATCGAGATGCTCTGGACCGTAGCCGGATCGAGTCCCACTGCGAGTTGTCAGTACGCTGTAGAATGAATCCGAGGCAGTGGTAAGCCTGGCACTTACTGAATGGATCATCCAGCAGGAGCAACTCGGGCTTGCTCAGCAGCGCTTTTGCGATTCGCGCACGTCTCGTCTGGCCGTTGCTGAGGTTGGCTACCGGCATATCGAGCAATGGTTCCAGCTTTAGATTGGCGATAACCTGTTCGAGGAAAGCCAGATCCTTAACGGTGCCATTTTCTTCACCCTCGAGCGGGTTCAGCGAGGTCTGTCCCTGCAGATACTGCCGCAGCGTCCAGTCGGTCTCTTCTCGTAGACTCTCGTAGCGTGCGCTCAGGTACGCTCCGCGGACACCACCTGTTGCTTGTGACCCCTCTCCACTGAAACCAACATATTGAATAGCGCGTCCTGGATATCGCAACCGGTGATCTTTGGCGGCGATCTCGTCTGTCAAGAGGTAGGGATAGGTACGCGCACTGGGTGGAAGACAAATCAGCTGGCCCCGCAAGATTTCCAACAGCTTCGTTCTCTCTGTGGAGCCAATGATGGCCCAGTGCTGCAACGACTGGCCATCTTGAACTCCTTCAGCAGCTGAGGAGCCGGATGGGAGAATGAAGTTGAGGTTGGGATAGAGAGGCGGATTCTCTTTCTCGGCCTTCGGGTCGGGACTAGGATATCTCTCGTAGAAGGTACCGTCCTGGATGCGAATCAATGGAGGCGCAGAGGAGACACGCCGCAGGGTCCGGTAGAGGACCGGAGCCCTCAGAGGCCCAGTCAGAAGACGTGGACGCAGCAGCATGTCTGGGTTGAAATGCGCAAACGCTGGAAGATCGATAATGATGATCTGATAATCCTCATATTTGATCCTCGGACTTAACGCCGAACGCTAAGCTCCGGATGGCTGATACGGCCGATATCGGTCACATGACATGGTCTACTTGTTATTCCTTTTCGATAGTAACTGTATACTATATATACTACTATATATACTATATATTATTATATCGTTAGTATATAATATGTTGGGTCAAAAAGGAGCAATCCTTGGGGAGATAAAAATATTGCCCTCATGTTACGTTCTTTCATCGCATACAACGGGTAGGTATATATATATATATATGAATGCTATACACATGGACACAATAGTTATCTAGTCGACGTGAAGTTACACTCTGACATCCCCTGGCAGGGGAAGATCACTCATTGTCCAGAATTTTCTTCCCTGTTGGATTAATCTTCTCATTCTACGGCCTAACACTATGGATCCGTGGGAATGACCGTCCGCTGGCTAACTATCTTCTCATCAACGCGGGGTAAGCGCGGGGCTTAAGTATGGAATTTGGAATGGCTCAAGTTAACGCATTATCCAAGCCACAAGCGAGCGCCTCCAGGTCCAAATGACTAGCCAGGGATTAATACGCGCTGCTGATATGCCTGGAGGCCTGCGTACTCCTCGTTGCAGAGAAGGTAGCATCGGTTAAGAGATGATGCGATGATCGCCGTTCTACCGAGCCTCCACGAGCCTGCGCCGCGATATCTCCGCGCGTCGGATTTCTCTCTTTGGAGTTGGCAACATAAGCTACGAGCTGTAGAAGCAGTCATCTTAATTTAATTATTTCCTGTAGATTTTGCAGTCGAACACAAGCATTGACAACTCAGCATGGCCACTGTGGTAGGTTCCGCGCCTCGCCGGCTTAACTGGTACCCCGCTCTGGGATTCGTTGCGCTCGTCTCTATTATTCCATTGCTGACCTGGACTCTGCGACGCAAAAGGAAGATTTATCCTCGATCCCGTCTCTGCCTCTATTTGCTGCGGCAGAAAAGCTGGCAAAGGAGAGTCCCGACAAGATCGCGATTATCGACAAGGCCAAGGGTGAAAGCTTCACGTACCGCCAGCTACTGGCAGACACAGCGGGATTGAAGAAGCTCATCTTGGAAAAATTGGACCTCCAGTCTTCTGGCGATTTGGAAGAGCGCAGGATTGCTTTCCTCGTTCCCAATGGCTATGATTACGTCGTCACCCAATGGGCAGTATGGGCCGCAGGGGGCATCAGCGTGCCATTGTGTATGGATATCCCGGTGGGAATAGATCTCCACTTGAAATTGATCTGACGAGGAGACAGGCACCTCGCACCCGGTCAAGGAATGGCTATATACCATAGGAGATTCGGATCCGTCGTTGATTATCACCCATCCTTCCTTTGAAAAGGCCGCAGCGGCCCTCCAAGAAGAGGTAAAGAATATCGCATTCATAACCCTGACTCCTTTCTCGGCAGCGAATGCTACCACCGTCTCGTTGCCATCATTGAAGCCTTCGCTGCCATTATCCAGAAGAGCGTTGATGATCTACACGTCTGGCACGACATCGAGACCGAAAGGTTGTATCACCACGCACAAGAACGTCACCTTCCAGGCAGATTCCCTCGTTAAGGCGTGGAAATACACTTCTGAAGACCAACTAATCCATGTGCTTCCGCTTCACCACGTCCATGGCATCGTTAACGGCCTCGTGGCCAGTTTTCTCAGCGGCGCAACAGTTGAGATGTACCCTAAGTTTGATGCCGCAACGATCTGGAAGCGCTGGCAGGAGAAAGGATCGACGATGTTCTTCGGAGTCCCTACTATTTATTCTAGACTGATCGAACATTTTGACACCCATATCAGGGGTACAGAAGCAGAATCCACCGCTCGTGAAGGCGCCAAAGCCTTGCGCCTGCTCGTCAGCGGCTCTGCAGCCCTGCCCACCCCGACGAAGGCCAGGTTCGCCGAGATTACAGGCCAGGTACTTCTGGAGCGTTACGGTATGACTGAGATCGGAATGGCCATCAGCTGCGGGCTAGAAATCGACTCGAGAATCGATGGCAGTGTTGGCTGGCCTCTTCCGGGCGTCCAGATCAGGTTGACAGACAAGGAAACGGGCGAAGTAATCGAGGGTACCGACAAGGACGGCATGATTGAGGTCAAGGGGGATAATGTCTTTCTCGAATACTGGCGACGGCCCGAAGCTACGTCCAAGGAGTTCAGCTCTGATGGATGGTTCAAGACAGGTGACGTCGCACGAAGAGATGAACGCGGAGCATACTTCATCCAGGGCCGTGCGTCCGTGGATATTATTAAATCCGGAGGGTATAAGATCTCCGCCTTGGAAGTTGAACGTGAAATGCTCAGTTTGGACTCGATTCTCGAAGTTGCCGTTGTCGGGCTTCCAGATGAGGAATGGGGCCAGCGCGTGGCCGCTGTCGTAAAGCAGAAGCCAGGGGTAAGAGCTTTTCATCCCGTGGATTTGGGTATCTCCTAACCTTTTAGCAGACTCCACCTCTTGAACTGGAACCGCTGCGAGCCGAGCTGAAGAAGGAGATGGCGCCATACAAGATTCCTACTGTCCTCAAGCTTGTCGACAATATCGAACGCAACGCAATGGGTAAGGTCAACAAGAAGGACATCCTGAAGAAGTATTGGCCAGAGAAGGCTTGATTACGACCTGAAGTTTTGGTATTAGACTAGAGAAATATGACCATAGGCGATAGATCTATCTGTATGTATTGAACATCACGAAGTAGTGATGAGATTTTTGAATTTCAAGACGCTTGCATCCTCAGCAACATAACGTCTTCAGGTAAAGATATCCGAAACAGCTCCAGTGGAATTGGAGCGATGGCAGACTCTTCCTGACCAGTTCAGCTTTAGGCGTGGGCTGTGGCCTCGAAATATCTTCTTATTATCAGTATCACTAGCTTGGACTTACCGAACGTCGAAACAAGCAATAGTGATATGTTGAACGCAAACTCGAACTAGTCGTTCTGGAGATTTGTCTGCATGATTCATTCTGTCCTACTGTTTCGTGATAGACGCACTGAATTCCGTAACCGTCAAGAATAAAGAGGAAATGCTGTTTTCATCGGGAGCGTTGAACCTCACGATCTCCTCAACCAGATGCCAGGTTCCGTGGGAGTCCTGTATCTGTCTCTTGAACTTCATGTGGAGCCCAGACGATCTATCCTGCTTAGGATAGAAGACTATATGATCGCTGATTCTCTTTTCCCGACCAGGAAGGCAATTAACTTCAAAAAGCGATGCAAATCTTCCATCTTCCCCAGTATCGATACCTTCTTCCATAGCGATGAGGTTCGCCGCAAGGAACACAGACGGAACGACCCTATGGAGACCCTCCACACGAGGTGCCTGCAAGAGTAGAGCTAGGGCTCGTCGCCGAAGGATGGGATCTCGACATTTTTGGGCCGTAAAAAAGAGCGGATAGCCAGCCCCTAATTCGAAAGTGAAAGGGGCTGGTGTTTTATCCTGTCCAGTAGTCGCTGCGATGGCCGATGGTGCATATTCGATTATTTCCTGAAATAGATGCTTGTAGCGGTCGTACACCATTTCATCCTGGTCAAAGCATGTTTCCACCACAATAAGACAGGTTGCATAGGCCATTTGAAGGAGTGAACATGTACCACGGTGAGCATCGTCCCATTTATCCCAGGAGTCGACTTTCAGTCTGACCATCGTCTGATGCCACGCGGATAGTCTGAGCCGCAAGTCAGCTTGTTGCGCTTGAAGGCTTTCCAACACGTTGATATCAGATGGGCTCCGATGCACGGACTCAGTACAGGTACGAATAAACACAACGACGTCCGATACTAAAGAGTATAAAGCAGCCCTGGCATCCGGTAGGGACTGGAAGTATATGATAGTTCTATGTGGCCAAACAATCGGCCAATCTGCTGGCAGGTCATGCCCGTAGAAAATAGAAAGTGTTCCCAGGCGGTAAAACAGGGGGACAATAACATCCGTAAAAAGAGTCTTGGTCTCCCACAAAGCAGAAATCATCACTGGACTGAAGGTGGATATCAGTTGTAACCCTTGCTGATATAACTGGAGAGCTTCAATAATGTTTTCCTGTAAAAATTCGATGCATATAAATAACACGCAGCTGAGTAGAGCAACGGCAGGATCCATATCACCGCGCTTCTGTAGTTGACTCCGCACGTTTGATAACGCCCTGGAGTACCAACTTAAAGCTAAGCGATGGTTTGAGTCAGTTACTGGAGGTTTGAGGGCAGGGGCCACGGGGGGAGCGTGTGAAAATGGCGGATGTTCATATAAGCAACTGATAGCAATCACTGCATCCCACATAGCAGGCTGGGAGCGACTAAGTCGGAGCACAGCACCACGCCAGAGATCCGCATCTAGAGCGACAGCCAGACGAGGTGAAATCTGGTGGAAGAAGAAGTGAAAAGCTCGACGCTCTTTACTGGTGGCTGTGGAAGCAGCAGAGAGTAGGGTCTCGGACAGGCCGACAATTGACGCTCTTTCTTCCCATCTCAACATGCCCTGGCCGCGTGAATAGAGATCGCCTGGGCGGACTCCCTTGTATTCGCATTTTCGGCCGGTGGAACTGCACCGGTGACAGGTTGGTTGACGTTCATCGCACTTGACGCGCCTGATCTTGCAGGTAAGACAGCCCAATTTGGATTTGGAGCTGCCAACACGGCCTTTTCTGGGTCGACCAGAAACTGGATCAGCTGATTCCATGGGTAATCGCGAAATTTCCAGCAGCGGAATATCTAATGCTCATAGAAAGTGATTACAAGAGGCAGTGCTCTGCGCCATCCATTATGTAGGTTGGATTTCGGGCCTCGCCCGCTCTCGCTAAGCAATGGCTTGGCATAATACCTAAGTACTTAGCGATGTAGGATTATTTTAGCTTGAAGCCCTGGCGATTGTCTTCTTCAACTCCCTGATTTCCATAAATCAAAGGAGTCACTTGGGGGAAAAAATCTATAACATCTACAATCCTCTACAAACAACGATTCCATCAGGCGTTTGCTCGGATTTGTCCTCATGACCCTCTTATCGAAAACCACAAGGCTCCACTTGAGGGAGCTATTTTGGGAAGACGTAGACAAAAACAAGTTAGTCAATCTTGGGATTTAGTTAGCGTTACTAGCCTCGACAGCATAATTGAAGTCAGCTTCTATGCAAAGATGACATAAACGTGCGGAAGAACAGTTACTGAAGCTGTAATATAAATATCTATAAGCAGAAAAAATTATATCGGCTATAGAGAGCCGGTTATATCCGCTTATATCCACTGATATATATGAAATCTTTAGTTTCATGACACTACTTAAATAAGATGATAATCCATAACTGGGATCTTATGTCTGAAAGACCCATCTGGGATCCTCGTCACCCTGGAACTCTCCCTCGGCATCTCCAATGTCTCCCAGTAAAACGCCCAAACCACGTCTCTCGCGCTCGGCTTCCTTTTTCTGATTCTCCTTGTGCAGAACCAACCACAAGATACTGACGACGGCTGTGTTGGCAACTAGATAACCGAGAGCGAAGCCGTGACCCAGGAAGAATCGCGGGCTGGTTTCCGTGCGGTACAATTGAGTACCGAGCACAGCTCCACAGTTGCCAATGGAAATCTGCATTGCATTGGCGATTGCTCGTTTGGTCTGACCGGATACATTGTTCGCGGGCCACGACAGAACAATGGCTGTGGCAGGGTAGATCCCAGCCGCCGCGAAGATGGTGCCCAGGTAAGATACGCCGGCACGATCCTGGGCCAGAAGGATGATGTAGCCGATGATCGCGAGGACAGAGGAACCAATGATAAAAGGGGCACGTCGCCGTATGCGCTCCGATAATATGGCCACCGCAATCGTGAGGACGAAAGCAACAGCATACGGTGGCACTGAAAGTAGCTGAGCCTCTGCGGCAGAGTAACCGAGCTCGGTGATGATCGTAGGCTAGTTACGGTTAGAAAAGATAAACCAAGTGCTTAACAGGAATAGGACCTACCAGGAACAGAGACAGCGTGTACAGTGGAAGAGACATTGTGTGGAATGCCAGGCCATATAGCCAAACTTTGGGGTCTTTGAAAGCTTTCACCACGGCGGACCATGAGAAAGGTTCGGTCCGAATAGCATCATTGTCGTTTTTCAGACGAAATTGAATAAACTCCCTCTCCTCCTTGCTCAGGAACTCCGCCGTTGCTGGATAATTGTAGATCCAAAAGTATGCAGTCGCAGAGACGACTACTGTCAACAGACCTTCCTGTAAAGAAATTTAGCCCCCATTTCTGCTTGACAACTTGCTAGCTTCGACTTACCAGTATGAAGATCCATCTCCAGCCGTTGTATCCGCCCACACCTCGCATATGCGAAATGCCCTATAACGCAGTCAGCACAAATCATACATGATGAATGAAGTAGATGCTGAATCGCCCACCCATGCTAGAATTCCACCAAAGGCTCCAGCCAAAGAGGCCGCACAGAAGAAGAGAGCAACGCGATAGTGTTGCTCATTCCGCTTATACCACATGGACAGATAAAACACGACGCCGGGGAACAAGCCACTCTCTGCGACACCCAGGAAGAAGCGGGAGCTGAGGTATCCGGAGTAGTTCTGGACCACACCCAGCAGAGTCGAAATAATTCCCCAAACCAATGTCAGTGTCGGTAACCAGAGTCGCGGTGTCGTCTTCTTCAGGACGATATTGCATGGCACTTCGAAAAGGACATATCCGACGAAATATAGTGTCAGGCCGTTGAGGTATTGGTCGCCCGCTAAATCTGACTGTCAGTTTCCCTTCCGTGAGCTATTAATCGACCGTAGGCACCTACTTATTTTGAGATCCGTCGCCATGCCTTCGATACGCGCATTGCCAACTGGATTGACTCCCCATTAGTGATTTTCTCAGATAAACAGAGGCGAAGCAATGTACCATTGCTGCGATCCAGAAATGAAAGCAGATACAGCAGCGTCAGCGGAGGAAGAAGTCTTAGGTCCAACTTGCGCAGCAGCGCCTTCTCATTGACACCGAAACTGGCCTCCGCGATGCTGTTCGATACTGGTGAGACCGTTTTCTCGTCCTCCTCTCCCGTTTGAACGCCAGGGTCTCGCTTCTCAGTTGGTTCCGCCATTCTTTCTGAGATAGTCCACCGTGAAGGCCCGATGGAGGACTGTCGAGCTGTCAGAAGCTCTAGCAGAAAGGATAGAATACCATACTTAAGACAGAAATTGTAGGACAATGCAGGTTATATCAAAGATGACGAAAGAATCGACAGCTATTTCAGGAACCCCGCGCTGCTCCAGCACACCATTATCCCAGCTCTCCACGCGACAGCAGCCTATGCGCCCAGAAAAGCCTGGCTGGATCTTGCATCGCGTCGTAAATAAACGGGGAGAAGTTTAAAGCCGTCAAATAACTGCCGACAGCGCGTGCCAGAAGCTGGAGAAGTGGACAGATTTTCCCCGACAGCTGCCTGTCTGGGAATGGATACATGGCTCTAGGCGATGAGCAATGTGGACTCTGAAATGACGAATATCGCGTGTAGTTATCAGGCCAATGAACGTTGGGATGAGCTTAGGTTGGCAATTCAGACGTTGGTGCGACTCGTGGAATCGTGAAGCTAACGTCTTAAGTATCGAGTGGCCATGAGAACTTGGCATTTCCCGGCTGGGAAATACAGGAGGATCAATTTCAGGAACATACTGATAACATTCTCTCTTCTCAGTTGTTATGTGCAAGCATATTCGATGTAATACTGTACAATCTGTTCTGATGATGACTCTGGTCCTCGGGATCACGCAATCCACCAGCAGATGGAGTGATCGCTCCCCTCATCGGTTATCTCCACCATCTCGCGTGATGGTTGGAAAAGTTCGTATACGGAGGATTTGCACCGTACTTTATAAGCGATTTTTAGCCCAGGTCAACTGGCTAGACAGTTCTCGAATTCCTATATTTGCCCGTTATTGTTATTGTTATTGTTGTAGTTATTGTTATTTTTTTATTTTTAATTTATTTTTATTTTTTTGTGGTCTAATACACTAAGTATATCTCTAGAGTCCGTGCCATAGGTGGAAAGGATGTGGCCACTTGAGGCTGCGTACTTGCAGGCCAGCTAAAATGGAGCTAATTGCCGTGTCAGTTCGATGTGACAAGTTCCAGACACCCGATTAGGTCTTCAAGCTATCCAGAGAAAGGAAATTCTGAGTGAGGATACCAAGAACTGCTGTTTCCTCCAATCCTCAAGCCTTAAGAGGGGGAGGAACAATAGTATTTCTAAACCTATAATGTCTTTTATGGAATAGAATGGGAGTATTCTACAATGGGTGCTTCTGTGTAAATCCATGGTGTTGAGAGCCGTATGTAATAAAAGATATGGAAATGGGCTGACCCTTGCTCTGTCGCTCGTCAAAAGTATAGCACAACTCCTTCTAATTCCTGGCCCAAAGACGCCCACTTCGTTGACATTGCATCAACGAATATCACCTATCCTTCCATTACCATGGATAATTGTGCCTCTTGTAGAAAGATTTCTAGGTACTTCAAAATGAGCTAAAGAATTGTTTCTTGTTTTGTCTCAAAGGTTATCATACCGCCGCCTGACAACTCTCGTACTCTCCTAGCATCTGGCTCACAACAACAAACCCGCCGATGGCAGGAACGGACCAAATAAGATGCCAGATGAACACCGCCACCCTATTCCAAGTTATCATTCCTTTTGACTTCCCCTTTGTCCAGGGATGACTGGTCCCTGAATATAGCCCCATAGCAATCCCCAAGGCTAGCCATGCCATAATCCATGTTCTTTGTGCGATAGTGCTTGAGGCACCGTTGAAATGAGTCAATCCCCCGATAACAGCGATGGGAAGACAGCCGATCAGAGTCCCGAGCCATTGTATGAGTGACATAGATGACATGGACCTCTGCCACTGTGATCTGGAGTGTACTAACTGAAATTTTGGAGTGCTGATCAAGAAGACCTTATGAAAGAAAGCGCGGAAAAAACCAAAGTTATCAAAGTCGAGCTTGGTCGAAAGGCTAGATGTGCGTCTGAAGTTGTGGCAGTTGGAGACTGAGATGAAAGGTTTGCGACGGGGAAGGTTGACACTACTGAAGTGCCAGGGGTAGTCACTCGGAAAGATACGAGGTTCGCGCATGGGTTGAGGTGATATCGATAATCGAATTTTTTCCTCTTCATACTCGGCAGAGACCTTATCGGGAAATTGTGGGATACGGCAAGTCAATGACTGGCTCGTGGCCTTGCCTCCATCACTGTTTTCTTCTTCGCAGCAACCGGTGAATGTCACCGTGCGTTTGGGATCGTTAGAATCATTATCTGCATCCAATCTCCCAATAGTCCCCTCGAATACTCCTCCTCTTGCCCTCGCTTCATCCATAATTTCGGATTCCACCATGTACAGCGCCGGATATTCGGGGTTAACCATCGCGCTAATAAGATTAATGATAGACATGATCACGTAGGGGATAACGGTGAGGCCATAAGAGGCATAGCCGTAGCGGGCAATTTGGTCGCCACGAGACTGGTAGAGCGTAATCGAGGCGTAGATTGCCTGGATGATGGCGAATAATGCTTTTGACAGACTGTACGACGCAGTGATGTCTTCGCTATATCTCTGAAATTGGTCGCCATCGGGGTTTGAAGATCCAACGGCCTCGAGAGCTGCGTCGTGGGGAGCATAAACAAGACCATAGCCTGGCGGGAGATGGCAAACGCCATGGATGGTGAAGTCTCCATCTACTAGTTGAATAGAGTCGTTGATAAGTCCGTGAAGATGCTCTTCCACAAGCCACGGAGGCTGAAGTTGGACACCCAATAGGATTGGCTCTGTACGTTCCCTCCTGTCATATCTGGTCAGATAATCTTCATATAAGACCAAAGAAAAGGAACCTACAATTCCTGTAATTCCTCCAAGGGGCGACGAATCTCCTTCAGCGAGCTATCTTGGTCCTTCCCTGAGGATATTTGCTCCAATTGTCCTGCATTCAATTATTAACTCGATCCAAAGCATACACTCAAAAATTGCGAGGAGAGATATACGCAAAAGCTTCTCGCTGACAAACGTCAACCCTTTAATCTCTTCTCCATTCTGCGGTCTCCAGTCCGACAGCCTAACAACCATACAGGTAGCTCCTGCCTGAATGGCTCTCTGCCTCGGATCCTTATTAGTAGCAGCATGTCGCACAATTGCATTCAACCCGCGCATCACCCCCGAAACCGGATAGAAAAGCGCCAGGATGATGGTTATGATTGTAACTAGACCTGACTGGCCGGGGGCAGAGACGACCGTCCCTGCGTGGGAGATATAGTTGCTTAGAATAAAGGAAGCGATATCGAACCATTGCGATGGCGTACACAAATCGTCGCGTTTGGTGATAGGAATCGGAGTGGTTCTTATCGTGGTAGGCACCGCGCGTGGTGGTAGAGAGAGAACAGGCATCTCTATTGTCCACCGTAGGAAGAGCTATTTTCTAAGGTTTGGCAGTCTCAGCATCATCGTGCATTTTATTTACAATTTTTATCCAGCAAGGATTCTCAGCTGAGAATCCGCCCCCGCACTGCAGTGTACTCTAACGTTGGCGAGATGCCGGCCGGGGTGCGTTCTAGCCTTCCCATTTGGGAATGGCATCATCATTCCACGTTGGACTTCCTCCTATCCCTTCTGTCCAGTCTATTACACTATACTGTATTCCTAGTAGCACTCTCGCCCCCATTCTTTTTTTACACGAAATGCATGTCTTCTGATGTCGGGCCATCTCTGGAGTCTCCAACCATCGTCCCCGTTTTTGGCCCCCATTTCCCCTATTTCTTGAGCTACGGTTTCACATCACTTGATCGTCTGTGGATCTTATCTAATACGATGTCTAGTCTCCATTGATAAATGCTTTATCTATCAGACACACAGTGGCTAAATAGTTTAAGCGCCATGGTGCCTATTGTAACTAGGTAGTTAGTAACTAGTTAACTAGGTAGTTAACTAACGTTAGATAGGCTGCTGATTAAGTAAGAGTTCCAATCGCTTAACTAAGTATTTCTTAACTTGAGCATTGTCCAGTTAGAACTAACCAATGTTAATAAAATAAGACAATTGCTTTTATACCACTTAAGTTGATAGGTTATTATTATTCCCTAGATCGCAGCGTTTATCCAGAACAATGTCCCCTTGGCATCAGCAGTAAGAGTTCTATTATGTGACAATCCAATGATAATAGCAGAGAATAGAGCCCACTAAGACCGGAAGGGTGCTCTGATGTCGAATCTACCCTACTAGTTTCTAGAGCGCGAAGAGTAATACATGGCATGTAAATTCACGAGCAACATATTCACCTAACATTAGTGCCAGTGACATGTAGTTTAAGTATAAAGACACTAGGAATACCCTATCAACGATCCACTAGATAATCCTTCTATCTCTTTCAGGCGGCGGTACATTGATAATAATAACACTAGGACACAACAACATACTTGACCATAATATCCATTCTACCAGCAAATGACCCAACTCCTTAACGGTACCTAGATAGAAACATCATTTGTCAAGAATCCCCAGAACTGATTCTCTTTTTCCTGATTAGGTAATGAATGAGATACGTTGGACCACGATGATAACAAGTAAAGTCCTAGTAAATAAATCGACACAGAAAGAAGCAAACTAAATTTACTGCAGTAGCGGTTCCAATATGTCTCCGTTTGCGTCCTTGAACGGATGCGGTGTCACCTGTATGGAGTCACGTGACAATCATGTAATCATAGAAATGCAGACTTAGCTGCCAAGCATTTTGACAGAAAAGGAATGGGAACAGCAATCTGTGACGTGCAGAGAAAGAGAAGGGATGAGTTTCAGTCGAATGTATTCCATTAACATAACTATCTGTACTACTTAGGTAACTAAGTACCTAGGTACTAGGTACTGTACGAGCTGGTCCGCAGGGTTTCTGCCACGGTCGGAGTAGACTAGGGCAAGAGCGGTGACGATCTCACCGCATTGGGCCTCTAGCGCGGGACACACGAGAACAGCAGTATGTGTGAAATTTCCTAGCGGGGTTGATGCGTGACGAGGAATTGGTGTTATTTTTCATGATTGATCATCAACCAAAGGCAATTAACTGATTTCCTGCTAGCGCTTAAAGAATTTTCCATCGCAGAAGAAAAAGAAGAAGAAAAAGTGCCCACATATCGGCTCTTTTGGCCGAACGGACCAGTTCTCTGGGCGGTGACTCCCGGCAGAAACGCCGCCGTGATCCATCTCCCAATGGGAGAGCTCTGCCGGCCAGCTGGAGTCTCCATACACAAAAATTTATTCTTTTCTTGCTGCTCGACCTGTTCCCGTCTCTTTTCTCTATCTCACCTCGATCCTCGAGAGATCAACCCCCCCTCTACTATACCCTCCTTATTCGAAACCGTGCAGAGGCAGCGACGAGACCTTCTCCTCTGTCTTGGAGCCAGCTGATGCTACGGTAGACATAGTCCTCTCATAGTCCCTCAGAGGACCTCGACGAACAGCCATGCCGCAGCTCGCCACCTCTATCGAGGCGACTTCGCCCACGACCCCTCGCCTGAACGAAGCCGTTCTTCCTACAAGTCCTTCGTCGGGAGGTGCAGTGTCCTACAACCAGAACATAGACCTGCAGCCCTTCCCCGTCATCAAAGCGTCCGTCAATGGCGCCATCATCCCCCCCGCTTCATCCCAGATCCTGGGCAACCAGGAAAGGCAGGTCGCCCTGGAGCTCGAGGATGGCACCGTCTGTCAGGGTTACAGTTTCGGTGCGCAGAAGAGCATCTCGGGTGAATTGGTCTTCCAGACCGGTATGGTGGGCTACCCCGAGTCCGTCACGGACCCCTCATACCGCGGCCAAATCCTTGTCATTACCTTCCCCCTCGTGGGCAACTACGGTGTCCCCTCGCGGGAGACGATGGACGAGGTTCTGAAGACGCTTCCAAAGCACTTCGAGTCCAACCAGATTCACATTGCGGGGTTGGTCGTGGCGTCATATTCCGGCGAAGACTACTCTCACTTCCTCGCCGTTTCCTCCTTGGGTCAATGGCTCAAGGAGCAGGGAGTTGTCGGTATCTACGGTGTCGACACTCGAGCGCTCACCAAGCGCATCCGTGAGAAGGGTAGTATGCTCGGTCGTCTTCTGCAGCAGAAGCCTGGCACGTCCAATGGCACCGATGGTGCCACTCTCATCGGAGACGTTGACGGAGCGGACAAAGACAGCTGGAGGGCCCTGTACGAGCAGGTCGAATGGGTAGACCCGAACAAGAAGAACTTGGTCAGCGAAGTCTCCATCAAGGAGCCTCGCCTGTTTTCTCCGCCAGAGTCCGTTGCCCTGAAGCACCCCTCTGGCCGTCCCGTCCGTGTCCTGTGCTTGGATGTCGGTCTGAAGTATAACCAGCTTCGCTGCCTGCTGGCGCGCGGTGTCGAGGTACTGGTGGTTCCGTGGGACTACGACTTCCCGACCTTGGCCGGTAAAGATTACGACGGTCTGTTCATTTCCAACGGTCCCGGTGATCCCGCAACGCTCTCGGTCACTGTTTCCAACATTGCCAAGACTCTCAAGGAGGCCAGGACACCCGTCTTTGGTATCTGTCTTGGTCACCAACTGTTGGCGCGTGCTGTTGGTGCGAACACTATGAAGATGAAGTTCGGTAACCGTGGTCACAACATCCCGTGTACGAGCATGATCTCTGGGAAGTGTTACATCACCTCCCAGAACCACGGATACGCCGTGGACGCAAACACTCTCCCAGAAGATTGGCAGGAGCTTTTCGTGAATGCCAACGACGGCAGTAACGAGGGTATCAGACACGTCAGCCGTCCCTACTTCAGTGTTCAGTTCCACCCCGAGAGCACCCCCGGCCCGAGGGACACGGAATTCCTGTTCGATGTCTTCATCAATGCCATCAAGGATACTCTTGCCTCTCCTGAGGCTCTGAACAAGCCTGTCACCTTCCCTGGTGGTACCAAGGAGGAGAACATCAAGATCGCCCCCAGAGTCCATGTGAAGAAGGTTCTGGTCCTCGGAAGTGGAGGTCTGAGCATTGGACAAGCCGGAGAGTTCGACTATTCCGGAAGTCAGGCTATCAAGGCCCTGAAGCAGGAGGGTATCTACACCGTCCTCATCAACCCTAACATCGCTACCATCCAGACTTCCAAGGGTCTGGCAGACAAGGTGTACTTCCTTCCGGTCAATGCGGACTTTGTGCGCAAGGTCATCAAGCATGAGCGTCCTGACGCTATTTATGTCACCTTTGGTGGACAGACCGCGCTCCAGGTCGGTATCCAGCTCAAGGACGAGTTCGAGGAACTGGGCGTTAAGGTTCTGGGTACCCCCATTGACACGATCATCACTACTGAGGATCGTGAGCTGTTCGCTCGGAGCATGGAATCCATCGGAGAGAAGTGTGCCAAGTCGGCTTCCGCCTCGACCCTTGAGGAGGCTCTGCAGGTAGTTGAGGACATTGGATTCCCAGTTATCGTCCGTGCCGCCTACGCGCTTGGTGGCTTGGGTAGTGGTTTTGCGGATAACATGGACGAACTGCGCGCCCTTTGCACGAAGGCTTTTGCTGCCAGTCCTCAGGTTCTGATCGAGAGGAGTATGAAGGGCTGGAAGGAAATCGAGTACGAAGTCGTGCGAGATGCCCAGGACAACTGTATCACCGTCTGTAACATGGAGAACTTCGACCCTCTCGGTATCCATACCGGTGATTCCATCGTCGTTGCTCCATCTCAGACTCTTTCTGACGAGGACTACAACATGCTCCGAACCACCGCTGTCAACGTCATCCGTCACCTTGGCGTGGTCGGAGAGTGTAACATCCAATATGCCCTGAATCCGTTCTCAAAGGAATATTGCATTATCGAGGTCAATGCTCGTCTGTCACGATCTTCTGCCCTGGCTTCAAAAGCAACTGGATACCCTCTCGCCTTTATTGCCGCCAAGCTCGGTCTCGGAATCCCATTGAACGAGATCAAGAACTCTGTCACTAAGGTGACATGCGCATGCTTTGAACCATCCCTGGACTACGTTGTCGTCAAGATTCCCCGCTGGGATCTGAAGAAGTTCACCCGTGTTTCTACCCAGCTCGGCTCATCTATGAAGAGTGTTGGTGAAGTCATGGCCATTGGACGGACATTCGAGGAAGCTATCCAGAAGGCTATCCGATCAGTCGATTTCCACAACCTTGGTTTCAACGAAACCAACGCTCTTATGTCCATTAAGGGAGAGCTCCAGACGCCTTCTGACCAGCGTCTGTTCGCGATTGCCAACGCGATGCACTCTGGTTACACTGTGGATCAGATCTGGGAGCTGACTCGGATCGACAAGTGGTTCCTCCGCAAACTGAAGGGTCTGAGTGACTTTGGAAAGCAGATGAGCACGTACAACGCGTCGACTGTGCCTGTAGACTTGATCCGACAGGCCAAGCAACTTGGATTCGCTGATCGTCAGCTTGCCAAGTTCCTCGATTCCAATGAGCTTGCTGTCAGGCGAATGCGCGTAGAGGCTGGTATCGTGCCCGTTGTGAAGCAGATTGATACCGTCGCTGCGGAGTTCCCGGCTTTCACGAATTACTTGTACCTCACCTACAACGGTTCTGAGCATGATATCTCCTTCGAGGACCACGGTATCATGGTTTTGGGATCGGGTGTCTACAGAATCGGTTCGTCGGTTGAGTTCGATTGGTGCTCGGTTAGGACCATTCGAACGTTGCGCGAGCAAGGCCACAAAACCATTATGGTCAACTACAACCCGGAGACGGTCAGTACTGACTACGATGAGGCTGACAAATTGTACTTCGAGAATATCAATCTGGAGACCGTCCTGGACATCTACCAGCTGGAATCTTCCAGCGGTGTGATCATCTCCATGGGTGGACAGACCCCTAACAACATTGCTCTGCCTCTCCACCGTCTCAATGTTAAGATCCTGGGCACCTCGCCTGAGATGATCGACGGCGCTGAGAACCGATACAAGTTCTCTCGTATGCTCGACCATATCGATGTGGACCAGCCTGCCTGGAAGGAACTCACCAGTACTGAGGAGGCGACTGAGTTCTGTAACAAGGTTGGCTATCCTGTGCTCGTGCGCCCGTCCTACGTGCTGTCAGGTGCCGCTATGAACACTGTGTACTCTCAGGACGACCTGGCAAGTTACCTCAACCAGGCGGCTGAAGTCTCCCGGGAACATCCCGTCGTGATCACCAAATACATCGAGAATGCTAAGGAGATCGAGATGGATGCAGTTGCTCGCGATGGTGTCATGGTTGGCCACTTCATCTCGGAGCATGTGGAGAACGCTGGTGTGCACTCTGGTGATGCAACACTTATCCTGCCGCCGCAAGACTTGGACCCGGAGACGGTACGAAGGATCGAGGAGGCCACGCGCAAGATTGGAAACGCACTTAATGTCACAGGTCCTTTCAACATCCAGTTTATTGCCAAGGACAATGACATCAAGGTCATCGAGTGCAACGTCCGTGCTTCCCGATCGTTCCCCTTCGTGTCCAAGGTTATGGGTGTCGATTTGATCGAGATGGCCACGAAGGCTATGCTTGGTGTTCCCTTCGTTGAGTACCCACCAGTGACCATCCCGAAAGACTATGTCGGAGTGAAGGTTCCTCAATTCTCTTTCTCCCGACTGTCTGGAGCCGACCCTGTCCTAGGTGTCGAGATGGCCTCCACCGGAGAGGTTGCCTCCTTCGGTCGCGACAAGTATGAGGCTTATATCAAGGCCCTCATATCCACTGGATTCCGTCTGCCAAAGCGAAACATCCTGTTCTCCATTGGCTCCTTCAAGGAGAAGCTCGAGTTGCTTCCCTCGATCCAGAAACTGCACCAGATGGGCTACAACCTCTTCGCGACTGCTGGTACTGCCGATTATCTTAAGGAACATGGCGTTCCAGTGAAGTACCTGGAAATCTTGGCTGGCAACGAGGAAGATGTCAAGGCCGAGTACTCCCTGACCCAGCACTTGGCCAACAACCTCATCGATCTTTACATCAATCTGCCGTCCAGCAACCGCTTCAGACGACCGGCCAACTACATGAGCAAGGGCTACCGCACTCGTCGTATGGCTGTTGACTATCAAACTCCGCTGGTGACAAATGTCAAGAATGCGAAGATTCTGATTGAGGCTATCGCTCGTCACTATGACTTGAACGTGCAGACGATCGATTACCAGACCAGCCACCGCACTGTTGTTCTACCTGGTCTGATCAACATTGCGGCTTTCGTCCCAGGAGTCGCCACTCCGGGCTCGAAAGATTTCCAGCAAGTGACCAAAGCCTCTGTTGCAGCTGGTTTCACCATGGTTCGCATCATGCCTGTTGGCGTTGACAGTTTCGTTACCAACGCTCGTGCCTTGAAGACGGCCCAGCAGAACTCCCAGAAGGGAGCCTACTGCGACTACAACTTCTCGGTTGCCGCCACAGCTACCAACTCCGACCAGATTGGCGCGGTGACTAGTGAGGTTGGCTCTCTCTTTATTCCATTCAACCACCTGTCGGGCAACATCAACAAGGTCGCTGCTGTCACCAACCATTTCGGCGCTTGGCCTGCTAACAAACCGATGATCACTGATGCCAAGTCGACTGATCTTGCCTCGATCCTGCTCCTGGCGAGTCTCCACAACCGGAATGTCCATGTCATGAGTGTGACTTCTAAGGAGGACATTAATCTCATTGCGCTTAGTAAGGAGAAGGGTCTTAAGGTGACCTGCGATGTGTCGATCTACTGCTTGTTCCTCTCGCAGGCCGACTTCCCTAACAGCTCTTACCTGCCTACTGCTGAGGATCAGAAGGCTCTGTGGGAGCACCTGAGCACGATTGATGTATTCTCCATTGGCAGCATCCCCTACCAATTGGCCGGTAAGAATGCTTCGCCTTTGGTTGGAATCGCAGACGCATTGCCTCTGCTGCTTACTGCTGTCTCTGAGGGCCGTCTGACCATTGAGGACATCACTGCTCGACTGTACGAGAACCCCAAGCGGATTTTCGAGCTTCATGACCAGGCAGATACCACCGTCGAGATTGAGATCGATCGGCCTTACATTTACCAGAACGATGAGACATGGTCTCCAATCCTCGGCAAGGCGATGAGAGGTGCTGTGCAACGTGTGATCTTCCAGGGCAAGACCTCTTGCTTGGATGGAGAGATCACTCCCGATGCCCCCAAGGGCCAGGACATGTCTGGCCACAGGATTGCACCGGTGTCTCCTTCAATCAAAGCGATGTCTCCCGTGGTTCACCCGCGCCCTGAAAGCTCCCTTGACAGGCGGATGTCCATCTCTGGGACTCCAGCGCGTGCCCCGCGTACTAGGAACGTCGATATCCCTGGTCCAGTTTCCAATGAGCTTGGTCCTCCTCTTTACGCTCCCCCCGTGTCTCAGGTATCTCCTTCGCTTCTTGAGCTCCTTTCGCGATCTCCATTCCGCCAGAAGCACGTCCTTTCCGTTAACCAGTTCACCCGCTCCGATCTCCATCTGCTGTTCGCTGTCGCACAGGAGATGCGCCTAGGTGTTCAGCGCCAGGGAGTTCTTGACATTCTGAAGGGCCGTGTTCTGTGCACCCTCTTCTACGAGCCCTCGACCAGAACATCTGCGTCCTTCGATGCTGCCATGCAGCGCCTCGGAGGACGTACCATTGCGATCTCGACGGAGCACTCTTCTACAAAGAAGGGTGAGACTCTGCAGGACACCCTCCGGACCCTTGGCTGCTACGGTGATGCCATTGTCCTCCGCCACCCTGAGGAGAGAAGTGTCTCTATTGCTGCCAAGTTCGCCCCTGTGCCTGTCATCAACGGTGGAAATGGAAGTCTTGAGCACCCCACTCAAGCATTCCTGGACCTTTTCACTATCCGTGAAGAGCTGGGAACTGTGAGCGGTATCACAGTCACTTTCACTGGTGATCTGAAACATGGACGCACTGTCCACTCTCTTATCAAGCTTCTCCAGTTCTACGATGTCCGCGTCCAGCTCATCGCCCCCAAGGGTCTTGCTTTGCCGGAGGAGGTCCGCCAGCAGGTCGCCAAATCTGGCCAGCTAGTCTGCGAGTCCGAGAAGCTGACTCCAGAGATTGTGGCGCGCTCCGATGTTCTGTACTGCACTCGTGTGCAGAAGGAGCGCTTCGCTGATCTGGAGGAATACGAGCGTCTCAAGAACAGCTTCATCATTGACAATGCTGTTCTCAAGCATGCCAAGAGCCACATGGTCGTCATGCACCCTCTACCAAGAAACGCTGAAATCGGCGAGGAGGTCGATTTCGACCAGAGAGCGGCTTACTTCCGACAGGTTAGTCTCTCCCCCAATGCGCTGAGAGTGATTCGGCTACTAACAGATATTCCAGATGAGATATGGTCTCTACACCCGCATGGCTCTGCTTGCATTGGTTCTGGCGCCTTGAGATCATTTCGTATATATTCCACGAAAAAACAAAAGATATCCTTTTGGCGGCGATATAGACATATCGATTATCTGATAGATCTATTCTCGTCTTTTGCTTTTCTGTGTTTGCTTTTCATGGTGTGGGCTATCAAAAGTTTTTTTGGCAATTGTTTTCTTTTCTTACAGACTATACAGCGTAGTCTCTCCGTGCGGAGATCTAGAATTCCATATGATAACACGAATATCCCGTTTCATGTACACAACTTGGTTTGGTGTGGATGTCGTCTTATGTGTTTTCCGTTATGTGTGTCGTGCGTTGCGTTCAGTGTGTTTTTTTCGTTCTCATTTCTGTGGCGCGTGTGTTGTGGCGTTCGTTCCGTCGGCGTGTGGTTTGCGTTTGGGTCTGGTTCACTTTCGGGATTTTCTTCCGAGTTAGCGGGTTTTCTTTGGGCTGGCGGGTCAAGGTGATGGGAAATTTTTCAGATACCCCTCTGGTGCTAAAGGCTTGCAAATGGATCATTTTCTACACTGTTCACAATATTAATTATGAAGTCGAGCTTTCGCGTAAGGGTATGTTGAGTAGTATAGGAATTGGAATCAGAATCCGGCTGTAGAACTCAAGTTTGATCTCCCAATACAGAAGCTAGACATAGTTATATAACTATACATACGGCACTTTCGTGAGAGGTCGACCGGCTTTACAATGCAGCGAGGTACCACAACTATAAATAGTTGTATTCCCAGTCATAGTAAAGTCATGCACAAGCTAATGCTGATCATTTCCCCTGCTTCGGTATAATAATAAAGTATAATAATAACTAATGCTTCACAAAACTAGGTGGTGCAAGCAACACAATACACTCTCCGTAACACCATGAAAATCATTTGGTGATCTGCGTTCACGCAATCTGCGTAACGGAAGGACCGTCCTTCTCGGCAGGGAGCTCATTGACCTCTGCCCTAGGCTCACTTTCGACGTCCGTCCCATGCTCTATCCTGCGGACGTTCTGGTACTGGACCTTGGTCTTCCACGGCTTCACACCCTTCTCGAACAAGCCCTCGACTTCCTCGAGGGTCTTACCTGCAGTCTCGGGGAACAGGAAGAAGACGTGGATCGTCATGGCGGCACAGAATACTCCGAACAGGATATAGGTCTTCCACTTGATGTTCTCGAAGGCAGGAGGCACAAAGTAAGATAGAGCAAAGTTGAAAATCCAGTTAGACGAGGTCGACACCGCAACCGCCTTTCCGCGCAGACGAAGAGGGAACAGCTCGGGGGGATAGATCCACGAGACGGGACCCCATGTAGGAGCGTAGGAGGCCACGAAGAGATAGGTGCACGCGATGATCCCCTTGGCAGCCGACTTGGCTTGCGACATATCCCAAGATTCTTCCGGGGTGTTGTCAACACCACCAGGAGGAGCTGGCTTGCCGTAGCTGGCCATCAAGCCTGCGTTGGCAAACATGAATATCATCATAAGGGTGGAACCGACCAGGAGAGGGGTGCGGCGACCCCAGCGGTCGATGAAGATCAGAGCAAAGATGGTCATCACAACATTGATGACATACTGGATCGAAGATGCCACCAGATTGGCATTACCAGAAAGTCCCGCCATGCCAAAGACGTAGGTAATATAAAGCATCATCACATTCATGCCAGTTAATTGAGACCAGATTTGTGTGAACATACCGATATGAGTCCGGTTGATCATGTTGGGCTTGAACAGCTCGATAAAGCTGGCGTCGGCGTTCTGGCGTTCGAAGTCGGCCATCTCCCGGATTTCCCGCAGCTCGGTCTGGACGAAAGGAGCGGATCGGTCACCCTTGGCATGGACAAGGGCGAGCACCTCGTGGCACTCCTCCCAGCGGTCTTTTTTGGCGAGCCAACGGGGACTCTCAGGGAGGAAGAGCATGCCGATGAAGAGGAGTATGGCCGGGATCATCTGCAGGCCCCAGGGGAGACGCCAGGCAGCGGTTCCCTTGATGAAACTGCAGCCATAGGAGATATAGAACATGATCATAATCTATTCGGTGAGTGTCAGTGGGGTCTTCGTTCTCAAGAAGGGAGAGAAGGGAGAGCAGGGAGAAAGGCATCTAGAGCAGAGAACTGGTCACTTACACCCCATGTAATGGCCCACTGTTGCGCTCCGACGACACGTCCACGCTTGCTGGGCTGGGCCAGTTCGGAGACATAGACGGGAACCTGGGCACTGCAGATACCAATGGAGAAACCGTTGATGAAACGGCCGACAACGAGCTGGCCGATACTGTAAGAGGAGCAGACCAAGATACTGCCGATACACCAGATGACAGCACCAATCTGGATCGCACGCTTGCGTCCGAACCAATCCGTCAAGACACCCGAGACCAGAGCTCCCACGAAGGAGCCACCGGGCATGGCAGCCGAAATACCACCCTGCGTGGACGAAGAAGGTCCCGCACAGGAACCATTCTCAATTCCGCCTTGGTTGAAGAAGCACTTGTATTGCTGAGTGCCCAGACTGTGTATCATAAGTGGTCAGCCGCGTCCGACATGTGTATGTATGTATGTAGACCTCTAGTAACTCATGCTGTACAGTATAAATCGAGCTTCAAGCAAGGGAGGGGGACAATACTCACATGGCTGACATCGATGCGATGTCAAAACCGAAGAGGGCACCGCCAATGACCGCAATGGTCGTAATGACATAGATGTTGCCGATAACATACCCCATGGTGGATGAAGGACTCCTCGGGTCAGGGACTCCCTAAACACGACACGGCTGGAAGAGGACCCAGAAAGACAAACAAACGAAAAAGCCGGGCCAGAAAGAAAGGGGACGGCCGAGAATAAAAGCCCCCGGCCAGCAGACGTGACACACGTGGAAACGGGCATTTTATGGTACGACTTTGGAAAAGCGAGGAAATAGTCTGGGGTTGCGGGGATGGGGTCACTTGTGGAGAGAGCTGGATGTAACCGCATCGGGGCACTAAGGCCATAGACCAAGCTTGTTTGCAGCCATCGCCATCCTCATCTCTGCCTTCCAACGCCTGCAACCGGATGTCGATTGGATCCAGGAACGCTGGAAACAACGCCGATGCAAGCCACGAGTTCGAGACCTTCAGATTCAAGCGTCATGCGGATGGCAAGCGAGAACAGCAGAACAGCAGAAAACGCCGTAGCGAGACCTCATCTTCTTGCTGGCACTTCCCGTCCACTGGTTTGTGGGATGAACTATCCCAAGGGAGGTATCCAACGGACCAGTCACTGTCTGTTCCCCGCCTGTCTCTTCCCTCTGTGTCAGTGTGTTCACTACTGCTCAGATGACTAGTCTATACCAACACGCTAAGCAAAGCTGCTAAAGAAGGGCCTGAGCCTTAGGAGAAGCCAGGAGAGCCAAAAGGTCGAGGATAAGCGCGTGGCAGAACACCGTTTCCGGAAGGGATTGTCGCTCAGACGGCGACTATCTATATTCGAATATTTACCCGACGGCATAATAATCCCATCAACGACTCCCGGCAACTCCACGAATCATCGAGGGTATCTAGGTATCATCCTGCAGTTGCCAATACGAGAATCGGCCCCCATGTAACTCCCCGCGGCTGGTCCTTGGGCATAATCCTTGTTAACCTGGTGACCTGTCGTCTTGCCCGCACAAGATCTCCATCTAGAGGCTGAATGAGATCCCCAGATGCCATGTGTGATTGTTACTGCTTGAGTCGCAGCTTCGTCCCACACAGAGTCGATATGTTCCGATCCAACGGATGAGAAAAAAAAAAAAGAAAAGGTCAGGGCATAATGACAGCCAGATCCTTCCAGAATCGACCGTCGTTCCCGATTCCCACGGCCGGCAAAGGGCGACATGGACGCCATATAGACCGGGCCTCGGGGATTTCCGAACAATTCTTTTCTTTTCAGGTCGCCCTAAACGTCCCCACGGCACGGGAGAAGTTGGGGCCCCCCGGGGTAGGACCAAGCGAAGCGACTTTCCATCATCTCTCCACGCCACGTTACACCACAGAAAACGTTCGAACGGCCAATGGGCTCGGGATTGAGGTTTCGATGCCGGTCTTTGGCCGAACTGCGACAAAGTAGGTACGTATGCGCGACTTCGCTACAGAAAACAGTCTAGAAGCGCCAAGTTCCCGCATAATTGGTGTATAGGGATCCCTGGGGCCTTGACATGATAGCGAGTCAACGACTAGCCTGGCGCAAAGGCTCTGTTCATAATTACTAATTGAAACCTTGGAAAAAACGTTCCAGGATTCCTTGCAAAAACAACAACTCTGACCGGTTCGCCTTTTCCCATCACCAGAAACCGGTGGCTCAAAAAGAATCGAGTACATATTGCTTGCCGTCGTGTTGTCGAGGCGTTGATATGCTACCAAGTGGCAACGCATCCCGATAGAATACTCACACACGTGACAGTCATAGACGCGTTATTTGCTTGCTAGAATCGCTAGTAGAATATCTGTCTCGAGGTAACAGCTCGAATGGAACGAAAAGGCGGGTGGCGCGTGGTTAGTATTTGGAGCGTAGGGTTATCAATCAAGTAAGCGTGGGATGCTCCTGGAGTTAGGTTCGTGCTAGATATCAATGGATTTGAGCGCCTTGCTAGGTCAATGGAAAGAATTTGCTCTCACATCCATTATAACATAATGAACTACCCCATAGATTATGGCAGTCCCTTACTCTCTGAGCTTGCTGGAAACAAAGAAACTGAGTGACCTGCTTTAGAAAATCCACCAGGGTATTAAATGCTCATTCAGTGTATGCCTGATTATCGTCAATCATAAGATCAGATGCTCCAGTGAAACTCCATCCCCGAAAGACATCAATAATCGCCCCAGGGCCGTAAGACGCCGTCTATGGCTTAGGCAAGGTACCAGACTGGATCAAATTCCTAATCGTCACGATCATCCTCATCAGAAAAGTCCAGTGGATCTCCTTCCTCAAGATCGAGTTCTTCGTTATCGTTTAATGGGTCCACAAGACTTGGTGAACCAACTATGATTGTTCCACTTTCATCACTGGCGATATCAGTCAGACTACCTTCATTGAACTCCTCAGATACAATCGGATTGTCCCACGAGGCTAGAGACTCCGCTTGTGTTGCTCGACTGTTGTCTCTCCTGGCAAGCACATCCTCCCATAACGAGTCCCTTACCGAACCCATTGATAGCACATCAGCGTCAAGTCCATCTGTAGCCTGGTGAGAGGCCACTTGGGCTGTACTCATTCCCTCGCTATCGACAATGCTGAAGGACCCCGATGACGCTACGGTGCTCCCGGTGTGGATGCCAGGTCCCGGCGCGGAGAACCCTCCTTGTTCGACAATCGGGATATTATGGTCTGTGAAAACACCGCCGGTACCATCGTCATTTCCTCCAGCCCAGAGGGGAAGATATCGGTATTCCTCCTCGTTCAGGCATGTCAGAGTATCAACTAGTTCGAAAAGGCCGCAATTCGAGTGAGGAGGCTGCATCATCCTCCGGGCAAAGCCTCTGATATACTCGTTGGCTTGCGCTATACACTTCGAAAGATCGAAACAATACACTTCGCCATCGATGTGGTAGCCTCGATCACCCCTATTTACGAGGGTCGCGGCAATTCTGACTTCCTCCATCGAAATAGGTTCACACGTCGCGGCCTCCTGCGATTTCAGTGCTGGTAGATGACGGCCCAAGTCTGCGATGCAAAGATGCGGGCCATACAGACGATTCTCTCCAGATGATAAATGGTCTTCCAACAGACTTTGCCAGAATGTGCGACTGAAAACTCGCTCCAATCCGGTCAAGTTGTAATAGGTCTCCCAGTAATTTGGTTGTGGGTAATCCCCCAAGTAAGTTCCGGATATTTGCCGCGACGTTGGAGCATATGTGCTGCGATACGGTGTCAGCATCGAGTAGATTCGACTCCGAATGAACCGCTTCAATTTGACATTGAGGTTGAAGATTGCTGCTGCATCCATTAATCCACTCGCGGTAGTAATAAGTCTCTGGTACTCGTCCAGCTCCAGCACCCACGCCATGCGCGTGCCCACGAGCTCGACAAAGGAGGCAAGTATACGTTCCATGAAGTTCTTGCTGGCATATTCGATCCGCTGCAGCTCCTCGTCCTCGATAGTCTCTCGACTGCGACCATGGAGTGTCCTGTCCCGTCTTTTCGGGGTATTTTTCTTTGAACCGGCCAGCAGAAGCAAGGCTTCCTCTCCCACCAGGATTGCAAATGTCTCGCGGCAGAGGCTGCTTGAACGAATTCCGCATGCGACACGATAGGCCGCCTCTGGGTTGAGTTCCATGAAGAGTGTATTTTGGCTGGCATAGATCCAGGACAGAATATGGTTGCGAATATCTTCTTCGTTCGCGACACCCATTATCTTTGAAAGCGCAAAGAATGTCCACATCTTAGGCGCCGTATCCATCTTTGGGTTGAGGCCTTCCAAAGCGTGAAAGATGCGCTCAATACAGCTTCGGTGGCGGATAGGAGAGTAATCTAGAGGTAGACGTAAATCGGCTTCTTGGACAGCAATACCATCCTGCGCCCCAGTCTCTCTATTACACGACACTGCTCGCGCAGACCCTCTACCTGATGCTGAGGTGAAAGTCGGTGCCTGGTTCACGCGACTGATCTGATAGGCTGAGGACCTCTGCGTCGGATGTTTCCCCAAATCCTCTTGCCCACCCACGCAATCAATGGGCAGATTGAATCGCTTCTGATTTCGGCCCCATGTTCTGATGCCCTCGGGACATGAAAGCTCGGTCAAGTAGATCACGGCATCATCATCTTCGAGCGCTGGTGTAAGATCCAGAACGTAGTGAATTCCCTCTGGGAGATCCTCTGTCAAACCGCGGCTTTTCAAAACACGCGCTTGTCGTCGTGGTTCGAAGCGGTCCTTGAAAAAAGAAGATCCCGTCCTCAACAGGCTCTCACTACGGACGCGGAGTGGTATGGATGGGGACATTGATGCGCCAGTTCGAGGGGCTGGGTCAATGTACACCAACGTATCTGCACCGTTCACCAGCAACAGCGGTACACCAAACTGCACTGCATTGCGCATTGCTACGATAGGGCCTCTGTCAGCCTCAGTGGCCTGTTGTTGGTCGGAAACTGTTTCTGTCGGTGCCTCTTGCTGTATCTGCTGCTCGTCAGCTCCCTGCAACGGCCTTGGAGGCGGTCCAGGCACCAGAGGAAAGCCTGTCTGAAGAACATTAGATCGAGCAGATTGAGCGGGGATAGCAGTAGACGATGAACGAGGGGTCCCCGCATCTGGCAAACGAAGGCCATGATCTTCTTCCCACATGGCCCGTACGGCCGCGACAAAAGTGTTGTCCGAGGTGAGAGGTTGGTAGACATCCATTTTGACTAAACGCGTATCTGAAATGTGGACAGTGCAATGCTAAGTACTTGTCAGAGTAGGTAGATAGATGTAAGCGTTAACTAATGACCACGGAGCAGTGAAGCACTGGCCACAGGCATGAAAGGTGGGTGAAGCCCAAGCTCGAGACGAATAGTCAAGCCAGCAAGAAAGAAGAAAACAGTTAGTGAAAGTGAGAGTTAAACGAGAGACGAGACAGAAGAGTCCATCTGGAGGCTGCCACTGGGGCAAAGCAATTAGGCTGCCAGTGTAAGTACTTAAGGAAGTACTTAGTGTGCGGCTCTTGCTGACTCGGGGAGCTAAGTACTTAGATCTCCTCGTACGCAAGAGTGAATTATGAATTATGCCGCCTAGTTATAATAACAACGATAACTACCTACTTGATATATCACATGCTGTCTCTCAGGGCATACATATAGATTGAAAGAAGGAATCGTCATCCCCCTCGTTCCCTATCTAAGGGAAACGAGAGAGCCCTCTCGATCGAAACCATCACAGTCCATTCAGCAATCCACTCAGTGGCTCGTCGGGACTTTGCGATCGACGATCATCGGGTGGCTGAGGAGTGCATGTAAGTAGTACGATCCTGCTGCCGCCTTGCAACTTCAACACCAGAAAAAAATCATACATGAACGATTAATCAATCCCTCTCCAGCCCCAGGCTGAATATTCTATCCCGTGTCATGTCTCTCTGCCTGACGTCAAGTCGACGAACAACCACTCGGGATGGAATCCCATCAATCACCATTGGAAGCGATAGGGATATTGTCAGCAGTGGCGAGAGAATACGAAAGATAAACGAAAAGAGAGCCTGTTCTGATAATTTCGACTGGAAAATGTCCCCCTCTTAAAAAGAAGGCGAGTACAGACCTTCATCTTAGATACAAACCAAACTCGTCTTGACTGACAACCAACCACCGATCTACGATGGCAATCTCAACTGGAGGAATTCTTACCTACGGCCGTAAGGGCCCGGTTAGGTTGGTTCCTTGTCATCCTGTCATTTCTATACAAAGCTGCATCGCAATCGATGCTAAACAGCGCCCAGGTCACGAAACATTGCACTCGCCAGTGTCGCGACCATCTCCACCACCCTCCTGGTCATGTTCCGATATGGCATGTTTCGCGGTAAGCAGCTCACCACATCACCAGCCGAGCATCGCACCATGCATGGCGAAGATGATCCTACGCTGCAGACGGACCAAGCTACCGCTAAAGCCGCCCGCGGACCAAAGCGCTGGTATAACTTCGGAAAGGAATAAACCAGACATTACGCATCGACACCGTGGGGAGAAGGTTGGAATGGAAATGAATCAAGTTCAGATTGCACGTTTTGTTTGGAGGTAAATTGAGCCGCATCATGTTGTACATATAGATTGTTTAGCTGTATCTACCAAAGACAATCCGATTGATAACTGCCCACTGTATGCAAACAAAATCCAGACAAGGAACTCTCCAGAATTTGAGAAACAAGAAGCTGCGCCCAAGGCAATATAGAATCAGGCAAGGGGGTATCCGCAGGGGGTCTCCAACCAAAAGGTCGGGGAAGAGACGAAGCCAGAACAAAACATGCGTCTATACAAACGAGCACAAAAAGCCACCATGCAGTAACAGTAAAAATACAATGGACAAAAAAAAAGAGGGGAAAAAAAAGGTCCGAGGACTTCATCTTATCTCAATGATCATTGCTGATAATCTTGGCTGCTGGATGGGCCCAGGCGATTTTCCTGGTCACCAACTTCGCCTAAACAGCCCTCATCACTCGAGGCTTTGCTCGGCTTAGACGCTGGCCTCTTTTGCTTGGCACTTTTCCTGTCTCTGGACTTCGGTCTCTCGCGGTTCGCAGAGCGGAGCTCATCCCCTTGACTCGGACTCCGACTAGAGCTTCCCTGTCGGAGGTCCTTAACTTCCTTAATCACCTCCCGGAAGCTTTCCTCGAGGTTCTGCATCCGAGCCAAGACCAGTTTGCTAAGCATGTCTTGGGTCTCCTGGGAGCCAGGCATCCGCCGTAGGCCGCCTGTCGCATAGGCCATCTGCGTTCCAAAGCTGGATGGGACGAATCCGCCACCAATGGCCTTGTTGTCCCCCAGGTCCGACCCCAGGTCGGGGATTAGCGGTGGGCGACGGGGCACCGAGCGTGCGTCCTTGTTCGCCAATCCTGCCATGCCAGGCTCAGACGAAAAGCTCGATCGTGGTGGCATCGTGGGCCGAGGTCTTGACGTATTCGCGTCGGATCGTTTGGGTGTCCGTCGTCCAGTGGAAACTGGAGTAATTGCCTCGCTACGGTGATGGGGTGACTTGGCAATGCTCTTAGAGAGCGAGAAGGCACCTTGAGGAATTTCATCCTCGGTCTCTGTTTGGACCGGAGCATAGAGGATGGTAGCGCTGGACATATTGCGTTCATGACGATGCGTGGGCCTTTGGTATCGTGTGGGACTGCTCTTGCGTGACACTTTTGCAGTCGAAGGCCGGGAGTTGGAGAACCTAGGAGTCAATCTACTCGTGTTCTTCGGAGACAGCTCCTCGTCTTCATCCATGTGTGGCCCAGTCAGGGACTCTCTATCTCCAAGCGAGTGCCCATCTTCATTATCCTCGCTTGTCAACTCATCGTCTCCCTCGACGTCAGTATGCCGGGAGAGCTGCCTGGTGCGCGTTGGAGACAGAAGGTCCCGTCCCCGACGATGAGCTTTCACGTGCGCAAAACTGTTGTTGATAAACTCTTCTGGGTCGGACGCAACCGACCGTGTAGTCTCAGTAAAATCTCGAATCGTCCCTAACCGGTTTCTGCGCTGCAAAGAAAGTCTCGGGCGTTGTGGTAACGCTTCTAGGCGAGTGACTTCTTCCGGGTCCTGCTCATCTGGTGGATGTGCAGGCTCTGGCTCCATTCCTCGCATCCAGTCTTTCACAATATTGCTGGTTTTCCGTCGATCGTTATCGCGGGCCATATAGCGAGTAGTATCCCCTCCAAACGGCCGGCGGAAAACTTCATCCAGAGCACGATCCTTTTGGTACGTTGCAATAGAGGGTTCTCGCACGCGACGTCGCGCATTGGGACTAAACGACTCGAAATGAAGTGGGCGTCGACGGCGCACTGAGGGTTCGGTCCGACGCTGTGCTTCCACCAGATCGGTGGGCTCGAAGACTCTCGAGCTAAGAATGGTTCTTTCGTAGAAGCATATGGTGAATAAGATAGGGAAATGCGTGATTTTGATGATCGTACGGTTGATCTTAACGAATTGCCTAAACGGCATGCAAAACCGGAGTGGTGTAATCAACCACGCGAGTATGTTCGTCGGTGCCACGTACGAGAAGAGAGCGTCTGACTTCACCATTGAGATGGTGTTGACTGCGAACACAAACTGGTGCTCTTCGTTGGCATTTTGCACGATGGCCATAAAGGAGTTCGTCAGAACGGTAATGAGGATGGTCACGACGACGAAATGACAGATGAAGAGGAAAAGGGTCAATATAGTCTTCCCCAGAACGTTATATTCCTCCCAGAGTGTCCACGCAGCTGGGGTGAAGCCCATTAGCATCTGAAACAAGGCATAAGCCACCGAGCTCGGATCGTTTCGGTCACCGAACGAAAAGGTGAAAGCGACGAAGAAGCCGCTACAGGCGACGATGACCAAAATGAAGACAGCAACCAGGTCTGATGCCATCATCCGAAACGCGATCAGAAGCTGGGAAAAATAAGGGTAATGGTCGAGAACGGAGAACAGACGTGGGAACAGTAGAACTGCATTTGCAGCTAGGATGTCGTAGGCCTGGTCTGCCACCATCTGCTTGCGCGTGTACGGCATCAAGACCCCGTAGATCCGCATACAGTAATAGCAAATCAGGAGTAGCAGGATGCCTAGGTCAAAGGTATTCCAGAAGCTCATGATATACAAGCTGAAACCCTGCTCGTTGAAACCGACGAGCTCGTCCAGCATAAAGCCGGCACTCCAGAACCAGAAAAGGACTTCAAGAGTGGTGATCTCCAAGGGCCGCTGGATGATGATGGCTAGGAAGAGACCGAGCAGGACGGCGAAAGAGCATGTAGAGAGGAACTGTCGGTACCGGGGCACTCTCAGTCTGGACAACTTGAAGAGGGACGCATCCCGGGGGTCATAGAGGGTCACTGAGCGCCGCAGGGCCATAGCATCCCGACCGTCCCCTGCCGGTTGCGTTTTGGCAGCGAAGGAGCCATACCCGATAGCATGCTGCTGAGGGGTATCGGATGATTGCCGGTGCAGATTGTCAGCTGCCGAGTGGAACACAATTGTACCCGCCCATATCGCTTCGAGTTGTTGTACGACTAGCGGATGGGCCAGGAAACGCTTGGCCTGGGTACGAATAGCGATTTCGAGGCAGGAAATCCGGGCTGTGCCGGGCAAGCGCTTGGTCCGCTGACTAGAGCTCCAACCAGGTCCACGCAGTGTACTGCCCGTGGTCGGTGGTGTGTGCCCTTGGAGGGGATAGAAGTCATAGGAGAGGGCATCGATCAGCTCTCTGGTTGTATATTCTTTGAGCAACTTGATCGCCAGAAGCTCACACACCATCGCCCTCGTCCGGTTTGTCCCGCTGTTTCCGGGGTTCAAATGGACTTCCTTATTGAACTGGAGACAATTGGCCATCAAGGCATATAGCGTCGCCCGGGAGAAGTGGGAAGCCATGATCTGCTGCTGGATGGGCTTCACGAGAAACTGCGAAACCTGGGGCGAGCGCAGCTGGTCCCATGTCAACGTGGTTTCGCAACGGGAGCACACCAAGATGCGAATCGTATGGGTGATATTGTAAACGGGAAGCGCATCTATCGATCTCCCATGTCAGTTATGGAATTGATCCGCAGACCAACATTTCTCCAAGTCCTCACCTAGGTAGGGCGCTGAAAAGATGGGTAACAGAGGTGGTGAGTCTCCCGGACCATCCTCATCCTCCTCGTGCGCATCATCTTCCCCTTCTTCTTCTTCTTCTAGGTCGTCGCCAGGATCGTGCTCATACCCCGTTCCCTCGTCCTCATCACTCGCATCGTCTGCGCTATCTGCGGCATTGCGGCGTCGCAGGAGGGGTGAGGACTCCCGTGCCGTACTCGGGGCTGCGAATGGAGAGCGCTCTGTATAGGCTCTTCGCTTCTTGGGACGCAGCAGAGAGGCCAGCATGGTTGAGGAGCTCCAAGGCCGGAGGGGGATACTGCGCAATGATAAGGAGAGCCCTGCTCACTGCATCGTCCGGCGTCTCAGCTGGCCAACGCGGCGGAGACTTGGATGAGACGACGGAGGTCCAAGTCAGCGCAACAGGAGCCAGAGCCGGATCCTAACGACGAAACCCCTCGATGATGGCAGAGTTGACCTTGAACTGCGATAACGCACCTCATGTGAGCAGCAGCCAGTGGGCGTGGAGATGCCGGTGATTTGTTGACGTGCCGCTCTAGTCGCGTCGCCGGCCACACCGCCAGCTTAGGGCTGCCAACCATCCAACTGCTCAACCGTCTTGAGATCCTGACGGCGTACGATCGGCGCGAAAAATCTGTTAAAGTTATCATCGTGCTTCTGCACCAGCTTCACGCTAGCTGGGCTGGCCAGTCACATCGCCCATCATGCGCAGCACCGCATCATCCTCCGTCTTCTGTTCTGTATGAGTCCGTAGATCCGAACTTGATGTTCAGGGCCATGCAACAGCTGGATAGTATCCGTGACTAGCTCACCCACACCATTCTGTCGTGGGTGAGCCCTCCCGCATTTGTACTTCTTACTGTATTTGCACTTTTTAAAGCTATTTAATTAATCTCTGTTACAACACACTATTAAATAACTAAAAAAGGGTGTTATTAGATTCTGCTAATTCTGCTGTATAAATTAATATATTAATTTCTTATTTAGGGGTTAGTGTTAGTATTTAAACTAAGGATTTTATTATGCTGTTTCTATAACCTCCGCCTTTTAGTTTTATTTAATTTGGCCCTTCTAACTGCAATTAATTAATTTATATTTTATATACTTAATATACTACTCTTGCTAAGGGGTTTAACTTATTATCTAATATATTAATAATATAAAGGTACTTATATAGTATAGATCTTTTTAATTAAATTATTTATTATAATTAACTCTTTATTTAAAATCTTAATATGCTTAAAGATTCTTATTAGATTTTATTATAATTTTAATATAAGCTTCTTTATATATTTTAATAATTTTTCTTAATTCTTTTAAAGAGCTTAAATTAATCTAAGTAAAATAATTTTAATATTAAATAAAGATATTATAGTAGATAGTAGAGAGAGGGTTTTCTTCTTATTTTCCTCTAGCTAATAAAGCTTTATTTTAATTATTTAATTAATAAGCAATTTAATAATTTTACTATTATTAACTAGGTATATTCTATATTCTTTAAAGGAGTTATAGATAATCTAGGAGTTAAAGGCTACTGCTTATATAGGCCTAATAATCTATAAGAACTCTAATTTCCTTATTAGCTTATTAGCCTAGTAGGATAATTTATTATTTATTCTCTGCTAATACTGCTTATAATTTAAAAAGGGTTTATTATTAAGTAATTAATAGAAATAGGTTATATAAGGTAAAAAGTTAAAAGAGAGAATATTCTAATTCTTATAGAGCTAGAGAAACTCTACTATAAGATAAGATTTATAACTATTAAATATAAGAATATATTTCTCCTTATAATATATATAAGGGTTTATTATTAAAATAAAATAGTTAAGCTAGATTAAAGCTAACTTATTACTAATTTAGCTAATTAAAGATATTACTATAATAGTCTTAATTATTATAGTACTAGTATAGGGAATTATATAAGGAGTTATATAATCTCGTAAAGATATCTTTAGCATATAACTTAATCTAAATTTAAGCTCTTTAAGCTATATCTTATTTATTAAGCCTGTCTATAATAGCTTATTCTAGTCTAAATTAGCTAAATAGAGATCTTATAGCTAATCCTAGTATTAACTACTTTATTCTATTTATTTTAACCTGCTTTCTAAGCCTATATTTTAATACTATATAACTTCTATCTAGAAGTTAATATTATTAATAATACTTGCTTTAATTCTCTTATTTTTACTAATAATTTTAAGAGAATTTATTAAATATATTATTACTAGCTATAGGCTAAAATAATATAATTATTATTGCCTAATATATAAATATATTAATAAAGCTAAGATTACTATAAATAAAATAAATTATTAAGCTAAAATATGCTTTTAAAAGCTTTAGCAAGAATTTATTATTATTTAATAAAGACTTAAATAAAAAATTACTAAATTTAAGGCTATTTAATAATATTAGAAGATCTAGCTCTAAAAAAAAGAATAATAATATATCTAGGCTATTTTTAAGAGAGATTAAGCCTAGTATATAATTATATTTATTATAAATATACCTCTATTTATATTTAAACTTAAGCTTAATATTAAGAGGCTTATAGCTGCTTTAATAAGAATATTTAAGATATTTATTATTATATCTTCTTTTGCCCTTAGACTTTTAAAAAGACTTTTTAATCTTAATAAATTTAAAGGTAATTAAAAGGACCTTTAGTACTTTATAGTTTAAATCTAGAAGAAGATAATAATTAATTAAGACTAATTTTTAACCCTTTAGAGCTATATAGCCTATATAATTAATTACTTAAAGGATATACCTTATACCTAAGTATTACTATATATTAGAGATAAGACTTATATTTTTAATAATTATTAAGAGATTTTAAATATCTTAGAATATATATTTAATAACTCTAATTATATAAATAATATATATAGTAAACTATTTAATCTCTATTAAATTAATAAGAAATTTAAAATTTTCTTTATTAAGTTCTAGCACTTAGTATTAGAAGAAGAAATATTTAAAAGAATATTATTTATCTTATTAAAATAAACTATTAGCTGAGAATTTTAAGAAATATTATTATATAGCTAGTCCCTAAGTTATAAATATTATTAGTTTATTAAATTTCTATAAGATTTTAAAAACTATTATTATTAATATATTATAAACTAGCCTTTTATTATAAAAACTTATACTGCTATTTTAAGACTTATTTAGTATATTTAATCTCTCTTACTTACTTTAAGTCTTGCCCTAATTATAAGATATAATAGCTAGCTTTAGAAAAGCCCTATATAAAAAAATAAACTAGCCCTAGTATAGCTATTATAGTAGGGAGAATCGGCGTAAAGAATATAATTAGTTAAGAGGTTATATGCTTCTGCTTAAAGTCTTTAAAAGTCTATAAAAAAAGCAGGAGAGGAATAATATAAGACCTTTCAGTTATTTAAAAAGAAATAATTAGCTTTATCTTTCTATTATTATTTAGTATTAGTTTAATATTAGATTATTATTAGTTTATTATATTAGTTTATAGCTAAAGCTTTTTTTCTAGCTCTACTTTAAGCTTTAAAGTTAAATACCTTTCTCTTCCTTTTTAATACTTATTCGCTTAAAGACTCTATATTAAGTTTTAATATATTATCCTATAATAAATTAGAGCTAAATATAAAGGGTATTAAAATATTAAGCAGAAATAAGAGAGAAAAGAGAACTAGAAGCTAAGGTTAAGGCTAAAGCTAAAGGAAGGGGTAAAAAGTAGTAAAAAGATAAGCAAAATAGCTAAGGAAGATTATTATTATAAATAAAAAGAGATAAATATATCTCTTAAATTAGTAAAGATAATAAATATAATATAAAGTAAAAACACATATTAATAATAAGAAAAAGAAAGGACTATTAAATATAAGAAAAAGCTTAATAAATATAAAAGAAAAGCAGAAATTTAGAAAGAATAGAAAAGTATTAAGTAAGAACTATTTATTAAAAAATAGAAGAATTTCTTATTATTATCTTTATTATTATTTTTTTAAAAAAATATAGAGAAAAGTACTAATCTTTTTAGTATTAGTTAAGATAAAAGGACTCCTAGCTTCTTAGTATTATTAGGTCTAGAGATATAGACAGCTTAGGTATCTAAAAATATAGGATTATTAAAAGTATAGCTAATCTAGATTATATTAGCTTTATAAATATTAATGCTTAGAAATCTTAAGGTATTATATTTTAAAGGGAATAATATTATTTATTATCTAAGGCTTTTTAAGAGGCTATATAAGGTAAATTAATTTTTAAAAAAGGAAAAAGCTGAATAATTTGCAGATTATTATAGCCTATTAATATTATTATAGATAAATACTTAATCTAAATATAAAGAAAAGAATTATTTAAAACTGGCAGAAGCAATTAAATAAGAATATGCCTATTATAATAAGTATTAAAGGAAATATAATATTTAATAGCTAAAAAGGTTTAAAAATATAAAATATAACAGCTTTAAGGATTTAAGGGAATATAACTAAGAATATTAAGCAGTATTAAAAGTACTAATAACTTTAAATAAATTAAGCCAATATTTATAGGGAGTTTAATATCTTTAAGGACTTTTAGAAAAGCTTAAGCAGTAAATAGTTTAAGAGTTAAATATAGATTATTATACTCTATCTATTATTAAATATACTAATTTCTATAAAAAGATAGTAGATAGGGTAAAAATAATTAAAACCTTTTGCTATCTTAATAGCAGAAAACTAAAGAAAGATTAAGATATAACAGCTTTAATAAAAGAAAAGGTAATTAAAGAAGATAATATATAACTTTTTATTAAATCTAATAGAATTTACCTAGATAAGAATAAGAATAGGATTAAATAATAGAGTATTAAAGTAAAGTTAATAGAGCAATTATAGATTAATTAGTTAATAAAAGAGTTTAAAAAGTTAAAACTGTATAGTATACAGTATATAGGGAGGCCTAATAATAATATGCCTAATACTAGTATAAATATATAAGCTAGAGTATTTTTAGAATTTATACTAGCTAAAAGATCTAGAATTTCTCTAAACTTATATAATTTCTGCTAGGCTCTTAATTATATTTAACTTTATTGCCTAGATTTAAAAAATCTCTTAAATTAGAAACTTATTTATTAGAGAAAAGATTATAAACTTTATTTTAGATTAAAAGGGTAGAATAGAGAAATTATCTGCCTTATCTAGGGAAATATATTATAAAAAGTAATTATTAAACAGAGACTAAAAGAGAAATAAAAATAAGTTAGTTTAATTAAATATAATATATAATCTATTATACTAGGATAAATTAATAATAATTTAAGCTTTAAAGAAAAAGCTAGAGATATTATAGAAGATTATTATTTAGTTAATATAATAGAATTAAAGAAATCTTAAAGAATAAAGAAGAGACAGAGTAAGATTAAATAATAATATAAGGAAAAACTATAAAGAGTAATTAAATAAGAGTAAAAATTCCCCTTAATTAAAATAAACTGGTTTAGCAATTATTAGCTATTAAATATAATTAAATAAGTAAGAGTAGTAGATAAAAATATAAAAGAAGCATTTAAACTGGGTAAAAGCGAAAAGATAACTAAGATAAGAGGAAAACTACCTCTAAAAAAGTTTAAAATAATAAATAAACTAAAGGGGACTATAGATATAGTAGGTATCATAAACTAGATCTTAGATATTAGGGTTTAAATATCTATTAGAGACCTTATTAGATTATCTCTTAAGCTTTATAAAGCTTTATTTATCTCTTAATTACAACTAGTAATAACTAAAATATTATTCTATAACTTTAAAGCTATATAGTTTAATGTTTTAATATCTAATACGGAGTATATAGTAAATAGTTTAGACTAATATACTTATATATTATTGCAACTTAAGTCTCTTAATAATAATAAGGTATTATATATAGCTATAACTCTAAAACTGCCTATTAAAATTAATAGATATAAAGAGCTATAAAATATTATAGTAGATAGCGGAGCTAAAATTAATATAATATATAGAGATATAGTAAATTATTATAAGCTTATTATAAGCTAGAAGTTTAAGGGCAATATAATTTTAGTAAATAGCAGATAAACTTCTTTTATAAGTCTCTATAAAGAGGTATTTATATAGATAGGATTTTTCTATTATAAGGTCCCTTTTTTTATAGTAAATAATAGGATTAATTATAACTATATCTTAGGATAACTATTTAAATATTAAGCATACTTAAGATATATAGCCTTATTTAATAGAATAATAAAAAGTATAATTTATTTTATAAACTAAAAGAATCGAGTAGTAATATAGGTGTTTTTAATAGATAATCTAAGAAATAAGTTAAGAGAAGAGATATTATATAATCTATTATCTTAAGTATAAGAGTTATTAAACTAGAGCTAGAAAAGAATAATAAATATTAAACTAAGAATAGAGAAAGCCTGCGGAAGCTATATTTAATAAATAATATTAGCTTTAAAATAAGTAAGGAAATTAAAAATAAAAGAATAGGGATATTTAAACCTATTAAATTAAATAAAGGAGTTAGAAGATTATAGGGGTATAGATTATTTAGAAGGTATAACCTTTTTATTATAAAAAATAAAATATTCTGTTAATATATAGTATAAAAAGAAATATAAAAAGATTTATCTAGTAAATATATTAAATAGACCTATAATAGCTCTAGGGGAGTTATTAAAATAGAAAGAAGTTATTAAGAAGTGCTATTATAGGAACCCCTAAAGAAGTATAAAAGAAATATATAGAGAATTTGCCAAATATATCTAGCTAAAGATATTAGATATTAAGAGAGAAATAAGACTAATACTAGACTATCTAAAAAATCTTATTATAGGTAATAATTTATAGCTAAAAGAGAAAGAACTATTAATAGAGATATTTTTTACCTAAAAAGCAATCTTTATCTAAATCTTTAAAGAAATTAGATAAATGCGCCTAAAAGTTATATCTCTAATTATTATTTAGATTATAGATTATAAACTATAGCAAGCAAAGAGCTTTTTAATACTAAAGGCATTTTATAATATAATATAAGGAATAATAAAAGAGAGGATAAATATAAGAATCTTTAAATATAGTTAAAGACCTTATCGAAATCTATAGTTCCTAGTAAAAAAGAAAAGTAATAAATATTAGCTAATTAATATAGCTATAGAAGTTAATTAAGTAATAATATAAGATATTAATCTACTCTCTTTAGCTAATAAGTTCTTAAAAAAGTTTAATAAAATATTAGTATTAATATTTATAGACTTATTCTTTAAGTATAATTAGTTAGAGTTAACTAAAGAATCGCGGGACTTAATAGCTTTCTATATGCTAGGGATTGGTTTAATTTATTAAGCTAGACTATTCTAAGGATAGATAAATATAATATAAGAGTTTATATAAAGAGTTATAAAAGTACTAGCAGATAATATTCCTAATATCTATAATATATTTCTAGATAATACGCTAATATAAGAACTTAAAACTAATTATAGGGGAGAAGAAATACTGCTAGGAATTAGAAGGTTTATATTTAAATATATCTAGAATATTAATAAGGTATTATATAGTCTTAAACTTATAGGTTTAATAATTATTAAGGAGAAATTATAATTTGCAATATTAGGAATTAAAATAGTAGGCTATATATATAATACTAAGGGGAGATATCCTAAGTCAGCTAAGGTAATTAAGATCTTAAAGTAGCTACTTTGTTAGAACTTGCAGAAAGTAAGAGAATTTCTAGGGGTTATAGCCTATTACTAGATATAGATTAAAGGATATATTATTAAAGCTAAGCCGATATATTTAATACTAAGGAAAGGATAAGACTTCTTTTAAGGGCTAGAATAATAAAAAATAATAAATATTTTAAAAGTAGCCTTAATAATAATATTAGTACTTAAACTAATTAATTATAGAGAGAGAGGTATAATTATTATTAATATTAATGCTAGTAGTAGCAAATAAGAAGTATAATTTATTTAAAAAAAAAAGAAGTTTAATAAGAGATATTTAGTTAGATATAAAAGTAGAGTATAAATATAGGCAGAGAGGCAATATAATAAAAGAAAGCTAGAGTATAGGGTAGTGCTAAAAGTATTTTGCAAATTTTAAGTATATCTATATAGTATATATTTTTAATTAGAAGTAGATATAAAAATTTTAGTTATATAATTAAATAGGATAGCTATAGATTTCTCTAGGTTAATAGTTATTTAGTAGATTGCTTAGATTTAGTTATTTAACTTTAATATTATCTATATATTAAAGAAAAAGAACTTAGTTATAAATAAATTATTTTAAAAGCTAGCAATAGAGTAAGACTTAGAAGAGGCAGAAGATAATAATATAGAGAAATTCTTAGACTTATAATTTTATGCAGTTTATTATACTAATATATAAGAAATAGAATTAGATAGTATTTCTTAGTTAATATCTATATTATATTAGTTAAAAAAGTCTTTACTAATTATAAAATAATTATAAACTATAATAAAACTAGACAATATAAATAGAGAATAATATATTAAGTTTAAGAAAGAGGCCCTAAAATATATAATATAAGATAGTATGCTTTTCTGGAGAGTATAATAAAATCAGCCTTATTATATAGTTGTTAATAATAAGGAAAAGTAAAAAGAAATTCTTATAGCCCTTTATAAAGAGTATAGATATTATAAATATAAAGCAACTTATTAAAAAGTAGCTAATTAATATTAGTAAAAGGGCCTATATAAATATATTGCCTAATAGGTAAAAACATATAATAAATATTAAAAGGCAGATAAAGAATATATTAAAGAGGCATTATAGTCTATTTTTATTCTGCTAGAATAATTAAAGCTCTATTTAAATATTTATAAGATTATACTATTTAATAAAGAAAAAACTTATATTATAATGCTTTAAGATAACTTTAGCTAGATAAAATATTAAGCACTTAGTAATCTTACTTTAAGAGCTATTGCTAAGTTCTTATAAGAAGACTAGATTTATTATTAAGGGGTAATAGAGACTCTTATTAATAATAGTAAATTAGAGAATAAAGCTATAATTAATATACTAGTATAAAAGTATAAAATTAACTATATTAAGATTATATTATATAATCTATAGGCAAACAAAGTAGTCAAAGTTATATATAAATCTTTTATATATAGTATTAGAAAACTTATAAAAGAAATAAGGGTAAATTAGGTAAATTATCTACCAGCAGTAATCTAGGCAGATAAGAATATAGTTAAGATCTCTATAGGCTTAATATTATTCAGAGTAATTATAGGATATAATATTATATTACTAATTAAACTAGAAGTACCTATTTAAAAGATTTTAGTATAGGATAAGGTTAAGACTATAAAAGATCTTCTACTCCTTTGCGTATAATAAATAAAGCTTAAAGACTAAGATATAGAAGAGGCCTAATTTTATATCTAATATATAAGAGAAGCTAATAAAGAAGTCTTTAATAATAAAAAATAGCTTTGCGAAGAATAATTAATAGAAGGATAGCTTATTCTGCTTTATAATATAAAGCTTAAGATATCTTATTCTATAAAATTAATATACTGCTGGCTTAGATTATATTAAATTAAAAAAGTTTTTAAAAAAGGATTCTATAAGCTTAAAGAGTTAAATAATATGTTTTTTAGGGATCTGATTTATAGGAATTATTTAAAAGGCTACTATTTATAAGAAGATTAAAATAAAATACTAGCTATAAGTAATAATATAGCATTTAAGCAAGAAAATTAGCAACTAAGTAATAATAAAGATAATGCTGACTAAATACTACCTAGATTAAAATATACAGTTATTGTTCTAGCATCTTCCTTTTAAAAATATTAGCTTAGAAGAAGAGAAATAAAAAACTAGCAATAAAATAAATTTAATACTAAATAAGAAATTAGTTTAAAAAGAGAAGAAATAGAAGAATAATAATAAAATAAATACTAGTGCTATAATAAGAAGAAAAAAAGAATAAACTTAAGATAAGGATATCTTCTTTAAGGGAAGAGAAAGATTTAAAGATACCTGATAATAATCTAGAAAGAAGAAAAAAAGAGATAATTAAAAAATATATAATATTAGCTTAAATACCTTGAAAAAGTCTATAAATAAAGCTAAAAATAGAAAATATTAGATAAAGAACATAAATAATAAATAAAGAATTCTTATCTTATTATAAAAACCTTATTTTTTATATTATATAATACTATAGCAGAAGTAACTAAAGACTAAATTAAGCTAAACTTAACCTTATCTTACCTTTTAAATATATTTTTTTGTTTAAAAACTATTTTAAAGAATTGCTCTATAAAGATATATATTAAAAATAGAAGAAAATATATTAAAAATATGAAATATTATTTATTAGGATAAAGCTCTTTAACTTAAAATATATATATATATACTATAGTTAGCAAAATTTGTAAGCTTATAAAGGAAATAATAAATAAGGCTAATAATAAAAAAGAGAAAGTTTAGTTTATAAATAATATAATAATAATTATTTTAAATTTTTAAAGTAAGTATAATAAAGCAATTAATAATTTTTATAATTTCTTAAACTAATAGAAGCTATTAGAAGAAGTAAAAAAGAAAGAAATATTAACTATTAATAAGCTAAAAGAATTAAAAATATAAGTAGAAAAGAATTATAAATATACTAATAAAAGTTATTATAAAGCTATAGAGAAATAGGGCTAGAAGATTATAGATTAAGTCTTATTAATTATTAAATAATTATACTAGACCTTAATAGCTATAGGAGGATTAGCTTTTAATACTAGAGATTAAAGAATAATAGCTATATATCTGGCAAGAGTATAGGTTAATAGACTTTATAATATTAGGAGATAAAGAATATTAACTAAAAAGAGCCTTTAACTAACTAATATTAGAAAGATAAGAGATATTTTAAGAAAAGCCCTTAATAGAGAAGGACTAATTTTTTAAAAGCTTATTAATAAAAAACTATAAAAGGTTAAAATAAGAGTAGAAGAGAATAATCTTTTAAAGGAGATTATAGGAGAAGAGAAAAGATATTAAATAAAAGATTTAAATAAGAGCTTATTAATAGATCTAATATTAGATAAAGGAGAGGAAAATATAAAGAAAGAGAAAAAAGAAAAAAAGAGGATTAAGAGTCCTAAAAAGCTAAAAAGGGAAAAAAAATTTAAGATTTAAGATAAGAGAAAATAGTTAGAAAAAGGATATAAATATAAAATTAGCATATTTATATTAATAGAAAAGGCTATTACTAATCTAAAAGATAAAAAAGTATTAAAACTTTTAAGGGAAGAAAAGATTAAACCCGCTACTATATATTAAGTTTATATTAAAAAAGTATAAAATATAATAAGGCTAAGGAATGCAAAAGATAATATCTTTAAAGAAAAATTAAAAATATTTATAGATAGTAATAATAACCTTAAATATTAGAGTATTAATATAGACTATTAAAAATAGTTTTAAGGGGAATAGAGACTTAATACTAACTTTAAGAATTATTACTGCCTAGATAAGGGGGAAACTAAAATATAGTCCTAGCTAAATAGACTAAATATAAGCATTAAAAAGGTTAAAGAAGTCTTATAATAGATTAATCTAGGAAAAATTAGCTTAATTTATAAGCTATATATATAATTATTAGCTAATATAATTAATATAAAGAAGGATATATTTATAAAAGAAGCTAAAGAAGTATTAAAAGCAGTTAGAAATATAAAGCTAGTAGTAGTAAAGCAGTAGAAGAAGAGATTATTTAGAATAATAAACTATCCTTATAGAAGTTTACTTAAAGAAATTAAATAATCTATAAATAAAACCTCTAAAAGTAAATAAATAATAGAATTTCCTAGTAAAACCTTAGGAATTAATATAAAAATCTCCTTTTCTACAGTAAACCTAGAAGACCCCTTTATTAAAAAAGAAACCGGGCATTTAAAAGATATGCAGAACGCCAGAACTATATAATTTAAAGATAATTTAAAGGCTAAGCAGATATTAGGCATACCTAATAATAACTGGGCTAAAAGAAGAATAAAGAGTCCTATTTTAGGAAGTCCTAAAAGTATAAAAGATAGAGATAATATAGAAGTTAAAGAAACCTTATCTAAAAATCTTCTCCCTAAGAAATCTCTAGTATTAGAGATAGTTTAAATATTTAGAGAACTTAGATTAATTAATATAGATATTTTTAGTAATATACCTAATAGCTTATATTATAAAGCTTAAGATAATCTATATAAGGCTAAAAAGTATCCTGAATCTAAGTATAGGGACAAAAAATATTTTAACCTAAGTAAAGAAGACTTTACCCTAAATAAGATATAAGACTAATATATTTAGTTAAGTATTATAATAAGGGAGGACTTTAATTATTAGAAAGCGAATAGGATTTTTTAGATTATATCTTTTAAAGAGAAACTAATAGAAGAGATATTATAATATACTATTATAAAAGTAAAAGCAGCCCTTTATTATAAGAAGGAGGATAAAGGATTAATAGGGTTTAAGAATTTATTGCGCAGTATTCTCTAGAAGGTTATTATATAAGATATCTAGGTCTATTTAATCTAATTAGTATTATATAATTATAGTAAGTATAAGTTATAGATCTAATATTTTAAGAGATATAAGCCTAAGGTATTAAATATAGAGACTAAGATCTCTAAAAGAGGAATAGGCTAAGGCTTTATAATCTTAGGGACTAGACTAATTATTAGAGATAAGTCTACAAAATCTATAGGCTTAAGAGATATTATATTTAGGCGGGGAGAAGTAACCTTTATTAATAATTTATATTAGCTAATATTAAAGAATTAAGAAATAGATTTTAATAGTATCTGCTGTTTTAATTATAAGAAATAAGATAAGATAAGATCTAATTAAAGAGAATTTAGGCCTTTTAATATTTAGGTAAATAGAGTTATAGCTATAGGCAAAGCGATATTTAATTAGTTAAACTAAAATTGCTTAGAAGTTAAAGCAGAGCTATACTTTATATTAAAGTAAGATATATTATTAGTCTAAGATTATTTGTAGAGAAAAGAGATTTAGCTTTATAAGTTAAAGGTTTTAAGATATATATAATACTAGAAACTAGAGCATTCCTGCTTCGGGAATAATTTATAATATTAAAAGGAGGAGATAGTATAAATAATAATAACTAAAGAAGGTAAATAGAGATATTTACTTTTAGAGAGGGGGAAGCTATATAATAGGGAGAATTAGTGTAAAGAATATAATTAATTAAAAGATTATATATTTTTGCTTAAAGTCTTTAAAAGTTTATAAAAAAAGTAAAAGAAGAATAATATAAGACCTTTTAGTTATTTAGAAAGAAATAATTAGCTTTACCTTTCTATTATTATTTAGTATTAGTTTAATATTAGATTATTATTGGTTTATTATATTAGTTCGCAGCTAAAGCTTCTCTTCTAGCTCTACTCTAAGCTCTAAAGTTAAATACTCTTCTCTTCCTTCTTAATACCTACTTGCTTAAAGACTTTATACTAAGTCTTAATATATTATCCTATAATACTATATAATTTAATAGATTTAAATATTTCTAAATATTTAAGTAAGAGAAAGTATAGCCTATTATATTATAAAACTAGTACTTATTTTTAATATAGCTCTTTAAAATATTATATTAAAGATTATCTATATTTAAATAACTGCTAGAAGATTTAAATTATAGCTATATATAAACTCTATCTTTAAACTCCTTAGGCAATCTAATTCTTAGATTTATATAATTTATCCCTTAGCTAGTCTTTAATAAAAAGAGTAAGCCTAGAGTAAGTTGCAGCTAGGCTTAAAAACTATATATTATTTAAATCTCTACTACTATTATTTATAGAATTAACTTTAAAAAATATCTATAATAATTAAAATTAATAATACTGCTTATAATATTAAAAAAGAAGAAGAAGAAAATCTGCCTGCTAATTTATATCCTGCTTAATATTAAAGCTAAAAAATAAGGATTTATAGACTAAGAATAGGCTAAAGACTAAAAGTTAGAGCTTATTTCTTTAAAGAGCCTAATTACTCTATATATATTTAATAGAAGAGAATTAAAAGATAAGAAGATTATATACTATATCTAGATAAATATAAGAATTAAGGATTATTTTAAAAAAGATGCTAAATTCTATATTATTTAACTAGTATATTACTCTATTATTTTAAGACTTCTTTAATTAAAGTATTATAACCTATACTTATAATTTATTATTTATAGTATTATTTTTAATAATAATTACTATTAAAAGAACTATAATATACTTTTAAAGCTAATTATAATACTTACTCTATATAATATTCTTTTAAAGGCTTTACTCTAATACCTGCCTCTAAGACCTAGAAAACTAAAAAAAAGAAATATAGCCTTTATTTCTCTAGCCGCCTATTCTATCTATATTTAAAAAAATATCTAAATATTTATAATTATCTTAGAGGACTTAAATACTACTTTAAAGATTAAATAAGTTTAAGAAGAAGACTTTGCCTGCTTATTATTTAAAGAGTTTAAGAATTATATTAATATCTTTTCTTCTAAGGAGGCTAAGCGCCTGCTATTATATTATTCTTATAATTATAATATTAAGCTATTAGAGAAGAAGTTACTCCTTTTTAAATCTTTATATATTATATCTTAAAATAAATTAAAGGTTTTAAAGGAATAAATTAAAGAAAACTTAAAAAAGAGATTTATTTACTTAAGCTTATTGCCTGCTATATTCTTAATTCTATTTATTAAGAAGCTTAATAGAGGAATATAGATCTATATAAATTACTAAGCCTTAAATATAATAATTATTAAAGACTAATATTCTCTACCTTTAATTAAGAAAACTCTAAATAATTTAAAGAGAATAAAATATTTTATAAAGATTAATATTATTTCTATATTTAATAACCTTTATATTAAGAAAAGATAAGAATATCTAACTGTCTTTTATATTTAACTTAGCCTATTTAAATTATTAGTAATATTATTTAGCTTAATAAAAATATTAGTAATATTTTAAAGATTTATTAATAATATTCTATAAGATTACTTTAATATCTTTTATACTATATATCTTAATAATATCTTAATATATAATATAACTTATTCTAAATATATTTAATATATTTGCATTATTTTATAGAAGCTATATAAAATAGGCTTATATATAAAAATCTAGAAGTATAAGTTTATTATCTCTAAGACTAAATTTTTAAATATTATTATTAACTAAGACTATATTAAAATAAACCTAGATAAGGTAAAAATAATTACTAAATAGAAGACCCTAATCTATATAATTAATATATAAGCCTTTATTAGGTTTAATAACTTTTATTATTAGTTTATTTATAATTTTTCTAAGATAATTATATTACTTATAAGCTTAATCTAAAAAGGAGTTTTCTTTAATTAAATATCTACCTATTAGTCTAATTTTAAAGCTCTAAAAGAAGTATTTATTTAAGCCTTAATTCTGAAGCTATTTAATTAGACCTGTAAGATTATAGTTAAAACTAACTTATCTAACTATATATTAACTAAAGTTATATCTTAGTATAATAATAAAGGAATCTTATATTTTATTATATTTTTCTTAAAGAAGCTTTCTATTATAAAGTATAATTATAAGATTTATAATAAAGAACTATTAATAATTATCTGCTATTTTAAGAAGTAGTATCTTAAGCTTAAAGATATACTATTACTAATTAAAGTTATTATAAACTATTATAATCTAGAATACTTTATATTAATTAAGCTATTAAACTAGTAATAGGCCTATTAATTTAAGTTTTTATCTTAGTTTAACTTCTGAATTATATATTAACCTAGAAAATAAGAAGTAAAGCTTAATACTCTAACTAGGAGGTTAGAAGATTTTTTTAAGGAAGAGGATAAATAGCTATAGTATTAGAGCTAAACAGTCCTAAAGAAGAAGAACTTTAACCTATAGATTTAGAGATCTCTAAAATTAGAAGCTATTATTAGGAGTTAAATAGTAAGATATATTTACTTTACTAATTTAATAGCTTAAGAGATTAGAAATTTTGCTAAACCTATAGAAATACCTACTTAACCTATTTTAAAATATTAATCTATTTAGCCTAGAGAATCTATCTAGTTTATTCTATTGCCTAATTAGTTTATTAAGATTATTTAATCTATTAAGGAGATAATTTAATCTATTAAAGAGATTATTTAGCCTATTAAAAAAATAGCCTAGCTTATTAAATAAGACTAATTAAGTTCCTTTATTATATTTAATAAATTAAAGTATTTATTTAATATTAAAGACTTATTAAATATAGCTTATCTATTTAATAATTTAATATAGTCTATTTTATAAGCCTTAGATTATAAAGCTAATTATTATCTTAAGATTATATTAGCTAACTATTAATAAAGAGAAAGATATTTATATTATAAAGACTATTTATATATTCCTAATTATAATAAGCTAAAAGCCTATTTATTATAAGAATACTATAATAAGTATATATTTAAATACTTTAAAAAATATAAGCTTTATAATTTAATCTTATAAGAATATTATTAGCTAAATATATATTAATATATAGATTATTAGACCTAGAATTACTATATCTATTATTATATTATACTCTTAAATAAAGGTTATTAAAAGTCTTATATTAGCTCTTTATCTCTAAATACTCTTAATAAGATATTTTAATAGATTTTATTATTAGACTTATATCTTACTAAGATTATAATATTATATTAGTTATTATAGACTAACTTATAAAGATAAGGTATTTTATTCTTTATTAGGTTATTTATAATATTAAAAAAGTAGCGCAATTATATATTTATTATATATAGAAGCTTTATAGGCTATTAAAGACTATAATATTTAATTAAGGCCTTTAGTTTATTATTACTTTCTAAAAATACTTAACCTAATATTTAAATATTATAAATCTATTATTTATTATCTATTATTCTAAGATTAATAATTAGATTAAAAAGATAAATACTATTTTAAAATAATATTTATATGCTTATATTAGCTATTTATAAAATAATTAGATTAACTAGCTATCTTTAGCTAAGTTTATATTAAACTCTTATTATTTTAAGATTATTAAAATATTGCCTTTTTTTACTAATTATAGATTCTATCTATATATAAGATTTAAATTTATTTAGCCTATAAACTAACTTACTATTAGAGATATTAAAGCTTTTATTAAAAAGATATAAGATATTATAGATTATATCTATACTTAAATTTATATTATCTAAGCCTATTATAAAGAATAGACTAATTATTATTAAACTTTAGCCTGCTATTATTATATAAAATAGTCTGTTTAATTAAATGCCTAGAATATTTATATTTAATATCTCTAGAAGAAATTTAATTAGAAGAATCTTAGCCTATTTTATATTATTAAGGTTATTAATTTATATATCTATTAGCTTAATTTATCTGCTTTAATATATATCTATCTTATATTTAATATTAGCCTACTTTATCTTATTATAAAAGACCTTATACTTAAATAGAGATAATCTTTATTATTACCTATTAAAGTTAATAGCTTTAAAGAATAAATTATTAAAGATATCTTAGACTCCTAATAGGAATATTATAGATATAAAGGCCTTTAATTATAATATATTATTAAGTAATTAGGTTATAATAACTTAATTAAAGAGCCTATATACTATTTATAATATATTTAAGAAATTATTATAAATTTTTATTGCTGCTATTTAAATAAGCTAAAGCCTAAGGATAATCTTAATAAAGCTTAACCTTAAGAAGGAGAATATTATTATAGTATTAGTATAAGAGATAAAGATTTACTAGCTAATACTTATATAAGATATTATATAACCTTATAAAGATATTTTCAATATATAGCTTAATCTAAATTTAAGCTCTTTAAGCTATATTTTATTTATTAAGCTTACTTATAATAGCCTATTTTAGTTTAAATTAGCTAAATAGAGATTCTATAGCTAGTTCTAGTATTAATTACCTTATTCTATTTATTCTAACCTGCTTCTTAAGCCTATACCTTAATAACTCTATTACTTTTAAATATAAAAAAAAGATTTATTTACTAGCTATTTATAGTAATATATTTAATTATAATTATAATTTTACTTTTTTTAATCTTAGTAAGATTAAGATAGTTATTAGACCTAATAATATTCTATGCCTAACCTTTATTAGGCTAAAATCTATATTTATTAAAATTATAGATTAATTATAAAGAGATATCCTTAATAATATTAATAAGCTTATTATACTAATAAGCTAAATATTCTATATCTTTAGCTTAGATATATTTTAATTCTTTAGTCTTTTACTTAACTAGACTTAGCTTTAAATATTTTAGTAGTTATTTTTTAAAGCAATATACTTAATTCTTATTAATATATTAGTTAAGTCTACTTGTATAAATAAATGCTTAATTTACTTATACTTCTACTAGTTTAAGAATTATTAGCATATTAATATTATGCATAAAAATAATCTAGTAGATTAAAGCTTTCTCCTAATAATTTTTAAAGATCTTATTAATTAGTATTTTAGCTATATAAGATTAGTAAAGGTTTTTAATATAGTTAAGTAAGATATAATATAAGATTTTAAAGTTATATATAATCTGCTTAATATTTAGTTTTTTTTAGTATTAAGCAGCCTAATATACTTCTAACATACAAGCATTATTAATAGGAGTATATTTAGCTATATTAGAGGGGTTGAAAAGCCTCAGTATTGAATAATTAGAAGAAAAGTATAAATATAGTAGGAAGTGCAAATGCGGGAGGGCTCACCCACAACAGAACAGTATGGGTGAGCTAGTCACGGATATTAGGTTGTACGTACGAGTATTTATTGAAAGAAGTCATCTGCGGTTAGGCTGAATTCTTCTCTCTAGCTTCCTTTCTTTTCCTCGTCGCACGAACAGCAGAGCATAGTCTACCCCGGATTCCCATAGCTGGGAGAGCCGGGAGATAGCCCACCGATGATCACACTCCTGGTCAACATGCATACAACGTATTCACCGGCCGTAGGATTCATAGATGGCACAATCACTCACCCTGCGGGGGAGAACTGCGGATGATGAAAATGTCCAGATTTGGATAAGTTGGCTCCTTTGGCCTGAGGTCCCAAGGCGACCACAGGCAGAGAATCCTCTTTTTACTTGGAGGCTGTTGATTAGTTGGTCCTTATCTGGGAGCAATGAAACTCATGTGCCAGCGATTTAGCGTATCTAACCCGTATCTGGGAAAGACTGAATTTTATGATTGACGATAATCACTGGGCATACACTAAATGAGCATTTAATACCCTGGTAGATTTTCTAGACCAGGTCACTCAGTTTCTAGCAAGCTCAGAGAGTGAGGGACTGCCATAATAATATATGGGGTGGTTCATTAGATTCTCTTTCCATTGACCTAACAAGGCGCTCGAATCCATTGGTATCTAGCACGATCCTAACTCCATAAGCATCCCACGCTTAAACCCTACGCTCCAAATACTAATAAATATATGTACCTAACAGAAAATTATATATGAATCCTCAATCCCATCAACCCATCGAACACAGGCCCAAATCCTTCAACAGATCCTCCGCCAAGATATCAACCCCTCCCGTCCCCTCGTCCTCGATACCAAACGCCAGAAAGAGCACATCATCACTATACCCATGATACCTCAACTCGCGACTCTTCCAACTAAGAGAAGTAACATAAAACATCTCCGTTTGATCCCACTCCTGCAATCCCTGTACCTCCTCGCCCTCCATAGTCTGCGGTCTTCTCCCCTGTCCCGGACCCCCTCGTCCACGAATCCAAATCGGCCTCGTCGATATGCCATAGATATCAAACGGCGCTGTGCGCCTAAACAGCATCACATACGGCTCATACACCGAATGGAAAGAATAAAAACTCTTATGCTGAAAGATCGTCAAGATAAACGTATTCGAATCATCCGGTACACACGACTGATCATAACGCTTACACAGCGTGATAGCTAGCGAATTCGTCGCTTGATGGATACTCTGCTGTCCATCCGTCGCGACGAGAGGCATGTGCTTCGCCATACAGGCTTCATCATTCGATGCCGTTAGTGTCGCGAGATCAGGTCCAGCAGATCCATCGAATTCTAATTTCGCGAATGCCCGTCGAGGTGCGATGTCGTAGTGAACATATATCTGATTCTGCTCGTCCCAGAAAACGAACCAGTTCTTCTCGACGGGTCCGTACGCGCCACCACCGTCTCCATCTCTAGGACGTTGGAGTTCTGTTCCAATGCGGAATTCGTTATTTGGGATGAAGTCGAATCCCCAATCTACCAGAATTCGCAGATCCTGAATCCACTGTCCAAAACAGGTATATTTCGAATTGGACCCATAGATCGTATAGGGGGCATTGGGGCCGAAGAAGACGCGCGCATCATGCGGACCGATACTCAGCGTGAGGGCTGCTAGTTGTCCGAGACAACGCTCTGTCTCGCCTGGGCTGTTTGTCGCTGCGATGGGGAGGATGAGTGGTGGGTTAATGCAGCGGAGGATGCCGTCTTCTTCCTCCTGTACAAATATAGCATCACAGACTAACTCGACATTAAAAACAGAGTTCGGACGAGATGGCACGCGTTGCGCGACCACGATCCATGTATCGTTCAGTGATGGATGCGGGATGATACTTGGGTTGATCGCCTTGAAGTGCGGGCCGAAGTCGATGGTGAAGTATTTTCCCGTCCGGGTTGAGATGGAGAAGACTTCGTTATGGGTGGATGGAGGTGTAGAAATAGGGCCATGTTGTGATTGATATTCAGAATTCTGTTTGCTGGATGGAGGACCATCGAACGTCTGTCCTAGCCATACTCTCCCTCCATTTTTCTCATATCCATCATCACCGCTCCTAACGTTACTCCGGGTTCGCGCCAAAAACCATCTATCATAAAACCCGAGAGTTAAGATAATGAGAAAAAGAAATGCTCCGATCAAGACCACAAGACGTCTTTCGCGGACCAACATGGTCTGTCTAGGAGAGGAGTGGTCTGCAGAGCCAGAAAGTCAAGTCGTGGTCATCAGGAACGTGGACGGATCGGTGGCGTTGATAGAAAATAAAGTGAACAGTGCAATACTACATGGAACAAAGAGACTACAATTACTGTCATGTGATGGAATCAGGGTAGCATTTTACGGTATTTTCTGGCTTAGATTAAGTATTACTTGGCTCGGAATTCGATCTTCTTCTGACTGTACTAAAGAGACCTGCAATTGCCGAGGGGATGTCAGTGCGGGGAAACGGCCTTCCACATCTTTTGCTCCTTTATAGACGATTCGTCAGGGCTGAAATGCGGATTTTTGGATGTTCTCTCGTGTGGACCTATTTTAATCAGGTCTGTTACATACACTTGAAGCTGGGTACGTGCCGCGTAGCAATCTACGCAACGTTTCTGTGGATACTCTACTCTACCCACTAAAGGACAGATTATAAATGCAGTAATAAATATTGATAAGCCCTTCTAAAACGCCTTTTTACCTCCTTCGTCGTGCTCTTTGCGTCAAAAAGGGTCCAAAAGTGTCATTCACCCAGCCCATAAGGGCCAACAGAATGCAACCGAAGACCATGTATATCATACTATAATGGATTCTCAGACTACTCTATGATTTAGCAGATTCCTGCGGCAGCATTGCCCGATACAGCCACTGCGAGAATCGGACGCTAGGCTCATCGAACAGTTTCGTCGCTATCTCCGCAAGCCATAGAGTGAGCGGCAGAAGAATCAGATGCGGTAAGAGGAAACTCAACTCCAGACCGAGGGGACCGGTCTTTGGGAGCTCGAACCGATTCACCCATCCCTTTGGAAGGCTGATCGCATGAGACTCCCTGGTCCACCCGGTAGCAGCATAGAGTCTGTCACCGAGAATCCAGAGAACAGGACCATGAACTAAGTAGAGAGAGAATGAGATGCGCCCCAGATACTGGTTGAATCGCAGCTCGAAGAAGCTCTTCAGCCACGGAATATGGCGGATCGAGGCCACGAGGAAGATAGCCGCCCAGAACAGATAGAACCATTTATAGTCGAAGACGGCCTGTGGCTTCAGGAAAGAGAGATAGTACCAACCCGGAGAAGCTCTCAGAGCAGACAGATCGGACGAGTGCGCCGGAACTCCTCCAAGGTAGACACTAATTGCAAAGAGAGTGTAAAAGATTTGTTCTTTGCAAGACTCCAGTCTCAAGAAGAAACGAGGCAGGTCATCATTGGCGGCAAGCAGGTCGAGGTCAGAGAGAAGCATACCCGCAACAAACATGCCACAGAACCAGCCATCGGCAATGTAGAGGAAGTAGACTATCAGTGCGACCTGGCATAGCAATCGCGCGTTCCTCCTTAACCTCGAAAACGCCAGGAGTGAGGTATAGATAACGATAGAGCCTCTGAACTCGACCGGAATTGACCATGAATGGAAGTTGTATGAGAACCAGGGCTCACCACCTGTGCGGAAGACGAAGGTGAAGTTCTTGAACTCCACGTACCAATTCCATACCTCTTCGCCATAGGTTGCTCGAGGCTCTGGCACCGCCCAGATCCCAAATGCGTGCCATATGCTGATGTAGACAAAGGTCGTACAGATCACCGGGATATGAAGGCGAAGCCAACGACGAAATAACGCAGATGCCAGATTATCGCTCAACTTGCGATAGTCCCCCGCGTTGATTAGCATCCACGGCTTCGCCGAGAGCACGTATCCAGACAGTACGAAAAAGACGCTGACAGCAAGGTGTCCGCCATTGAAGAAAGTTCGCACTCCTGGGAGAGTCGCGAAATAATATTGCTTTTCGTAGCCGAACGCGTTCTCGAAGATCTTCTCTCCAGCATCATGCGCCCATAGCTCATGATGTTGCCAATAGACCAGGAAGGCTGCAAATCCTCGCAGACCATCAAGATATCCTGTTCGTCCCAGCTGTCTGCTGCGACCCGCAGATTTTGTCCAGAAGGCTGGTCGGATCAGATCAAGACCCCATGAAGTTGCGCGCACGTAAACACGGGGCTTCCAATCCGCCTTCGCCTCCTCCCAGTTCCCCTTCTCCAACAAGCCGTTAGTAGTCATTGACGGATGGCTTTATTCTGCGATCCGATAAGGCTTTTCCAAGATACCTTCGGTTAAGGCTATCCCTTCTCAGAGTTGTCCCGCTGCTATAGAAACGATCACATTTAAGACAGAAATCGAAGTGAGAATAGGCCGATGGGTCTCGACGCAAGCAGCTCCAGGGAGCTCCACGAGAATTGACAAGAGCCGATCTCAATGATCAGCCCAGTCTGCACCCCTCTGATCAGCGGAAATGTCGTTGCTGTACATGTACCGAGTCCAACGATCCCACTCTAGGATCTAAGACCGGCTTTCCTCGGAAAAGAGATGAGGCGACACGCTACATAGTTTCTGGGACATCTGGAACAGAAATAGCCCCTCATCACATGTGGTTCGCGGTGCATCTTCTCCTGTTATCTATCCAAAACCATAAGAACTTTTTCACTGCTGCCGAGGCTTGAGTTTACCCCGCTGTCAACCCCCAGTCTATACCCCAGGTTTAAAACGGGGTTTAGTCTGATTAGGCTCAAATAAGCTTCATCGAACCGCCAATTGACTTTGCGTCTTTTAGTTCTAGGGGCCAGAACGGTCACATTCGGCTTCGGAATTGCTGCAGTAGCTAAACATCACCAGTCAGCGCAGAGGAAAAGCGAAGAGGGTAGCACTGGCATCCTACGCCACGTCTGTTTCCCTTCACCCAGGAACGAGTGCGCTCCTCTAGAATGCTAGACAGCCTTCCATCCTACAGCTAGACTGCGTTGGCGTCGGTCATGTTTCCAATTCAGTATGGAAGGGCTCCCGGCTGCTCACAATTCGTACCACACGATGCGCCTCTAATGTCACAGGCCCACTCGAGATTATGAGATGAGGTTCACTTTCCCAAGCACTCCTAGACCCTACTTTATGGATTCCGTTGTGAATTGATTCCAAATTTCCGCAGCTGGGTGTGACCGGGTTGAAGCTTTCGTTCACAAAGAAATGCCTCGAGATGTATTTTCGTCTCAAGGCATCTACCGGGCGCATGTTCACAGAAAAATTCACCGCCGATACAAGGATGCAGGCGAATACTTCGAGGTACAATGGCTACCTGCCCAAGCAGATTCGGAGAATCTTCCCCGCCTGCTTGGCCTGCCTCTTCATTGTCTTATACCTCTCTATCGTGGGACCCTTTGGCGAGTTCGACAGCGAAAGACCCTTTAGGTCTGTTGCAGCCACAGGAAGATTCCCTCAGAAGATATGGCAGACGTGGAAGGTCGATTCGCTGAACTTCGAAGATCGCGACCTAGCGCTTGCCCGGAGTTGGACGTCCAAAAACCCGGAGCATAGATATGAGGTCCTGACGGACCAGAACGATCTCTATTATGTCGAGACGCATTTCGGACCGGAGGGTCTGAATCGACCCGACATAGTATATGTATACCGATCGCTAACTGCGAAGATCGTCAAAGCGGACTTCTTACGGTATCTAGTCATGTACATGGAAGGAGGAGTCTATGCCGACATTGACGTCGAAGCACTGCGTCCCATCGATCGATTCATCCCGGAACGATACAAAGAGGCAGATATCGACATGGTCATCGGAGTAGAGGTTGATGAACCCGAGTTCAAGGATCACCCAATTCTGGGCAGCAAGTCGCGCTGCTTCTGTCAGTGGACTCTAATGTGCAAGCCCCGGCTGCCGGTCATGTTGAGACTGATCGAGAACATCATGGCCTGGCTCCATGACGTCTCTAGACGTCAGGGAGTGCCTATTTCAGAAATCAAATTGGATTTCGATGAGGTGATTAGCGGTACAGGGCCTTCTGCTTTCACCGATGCTGTTCTGGCCGAGATGAGTGAACGGACCGGCCAGGCAATCATCTGGGATACCTTCCACAACATGCATGAATCTAAACTGGTAGGGGGGGTCTTAGTCCTCACTGTTGAAGCATTTGCGGCCGGTCAAGGCCACTCGGACTCGGGAAATCACAATGCCCGCAACGCTCTTGTGAAGCATCACTACCACGCTTCATTATGGCCTTCCAACCACCCCCGATATAACCATCCGATGTACGGTGAGGTCGAAAGATGCAACTGGAATCCGGCTTGTGTGAAGGAATGGGACGATAACACAGCGGCCTTTGACGCTCTGCCGCCAGAGGAACAAGAGAAACAGATCGCCATCAAGCATGCACTGGAAGCTGCAGCGCAGGCCAACCAGCAGGCCGCAGAAGCTCAATCACATCCACAATAACGAGACTTTGCAAGAGCAGATGGGACCCTATAATGATGGTGAAATGCGCGAAACAGGACCTTATCGATACTTTCCTTTCAGAATTAGACCTGGACTGTCCATTGAGGCGATCACACGAGTTCAATATAGGAAGTCAATACAGGAAAGGAGTTAAAAGGTTGTTATAGGAAGAATGCCACATGGTAATTGCTGGCAGGTATGCTTGTACCCAAGGTTGCACATATATATAGTTCGAGTTTCAAATCGGTGATGGTTAACGGGGTAATGTGTGAGCGTTTATATTAACAAACTGAGTTTCTCGACATGTCTGTGGGCGATAATATGATGCTGTTAAATTCTCTCATCTCCTTGGGAGGGGCTCATAGTTATCTCGTTGCTGTAATTGCGTGCGGTAATTTATGCTCTGTTCCGGTCAATACCTTAGAAGTCATTATCGGTAGACTGCGGGAACCATGAAACTCTCTAGTGTAGCTGGGATAGATATTGCCCATAAACAAGGCGTAGAGCTTTGAGGTTGGATGCTGATGACCTGTGAAGCTGCAGCTTTCTCTCTTTTAGGGTATACTGCATCACGTGAGAGAGGTTTCTAGGGCAGAAAATGCACGTGGCAGATCCGGGGTTTAGGCGGCGACGTCACCGGCGCAGCAAGCATCGTGAGATGCCTGAGACCAACGCGTTGCTTTTCTCCATCCACGTCCTGCGCTGAGGTGATATCTCTAGTTGAATGATCTCCTTGTTTTAAGTAGCTGGCCTGCTTAGACACCGATTAACTACAACTCAAAGATGGCCTCCTCGTCGAAACCATCGAATTCCTTGCTGTAGTATGTCCATCCTGCTTATATCCCCGTCTCGTAACCCGACATTAAGCTGACAAACTATCAAAAGCTCTTGCGTAGCACATAGGACAACTATCTTAGCAGAGCATTCCGCTCCTGGAAGCTCATCCACCGCGGCTTCCTCCCTCGCATCAATCATCCTACCCAAGATCTCTCATGACAAGCCGCAAAAGCTCACCTATACTCATGACCGCCTTTTCGTGCACTACGTCGCCGACTGTCCTTCAGGGACCAGTGAAGATGGAGGGCAGCAGCAGGAGATCTCATCTTACGCGCCTCTGAGCTACCTTGTTGTCGCAACGGCGGAGCAGGGTCGACGCATTCCGTTTGCTTTTCTTCTCGAGTTGAAACGCAAGTTCCTCTCCGCGTATCCACCATCTGCCACCGACTTTTCCACCCTCCCAGCGTACGGATGTGCCTCTTTCAATGCTGAACTTCGATCTCTCCTCCAAACATACAACACCGCTCCACCATCAGACTCGCTCGCCTCTGCCCGGCGCGAGATTGACAATGTCCGCGACATCATGACCGCAAACATCGAACAGGTGCTAGAGCGTGGCGAGCGAATCGACCTGCTCGTGGACAAAACAGATCGATTGGGCGGTAGTGCGCGCGACTTCCGCATGCGCAGTCGCGGCCTGCGAAGACGGATGTGGTGGAAGAATGCGAAACTGATGGTCCTTCTCGTCGTTGTAGTGATATTCCTGGTCTATCTTTTTGTCGGCATGGGATGCGGATTGCCGGCATGGGGCAAATGCACTGGTCATTAAGCTTGATCCTCCTCAGCATATCTTGAAAAAAAGAAAAGCCAAACACACGCCTCGAAGCCAGGCTGGCTCATGTTGGCACTTATACCCCTTAAGGAGTAGCCAGGTCATATACCCCCGCCGCATCGACTGACATCTCTCTATTCACCCGCGCTTGAGCACAGTCTACCTGGTTTTATCTTATTCCTGTACACGACATGCACGTTCTCGAGACCTTTAGCATGCGGTACGATATTGTCTCTATGCGAACCATGTACCATTGTATAGTTTCGGGAAACCCGGCGTCTTTCTTGCTTCCATGTATCGATCGACTAATGCGACTGAGCAATGTATACCTTAGCATCGAATTAAATTGAGCAAACCAGTATTCTGTTTCAAATACCAAAGTGTGTCTGAATTCCTTACTTGAATTAGTATCTGGTATCTCCTACGTGACTGTCTTTGGACTTGGCACAAATACCTAGATATAGAGATAGAAACTTTATCTCTCACAATGTAGACATATACCTATACGATACCTATTTACTTTTCTACTGGATGGTGTAACCGGCCGCTCCACGACACCCACTCAACAGCATTGACGGTGAAAGAGCTCTTGTCTCCCGGAGAGCGAGCGCTGAAGTGGTGGTCCACCGTCGAGTTTATCGACACAATCCTGTAGTAATAGAAGTGGCCGTTGAGAGACCACTCAACGTGACGGAGTTTGACCATGTCCGCGCTATCGAGTAATGGGTAAGAGACGAATTCGAGCAGGCCTTTTGGCTGAGGGAATCGCTTGATGTGCCATATTACGATTCTCAAGAAGTCTGCCATGTAGACACTCGAGTTGCTGTCCTACGCTGGCACGTACAAAAGACAGTCAAAAATTCATTGAAAACAAAATATCCATTCTAGATATGTCTTACGAGACTAACTTCCTACTGAGTTGAAGAATGTCTCTCACCATCAAACCCACGCCCTCATTGAAAATCTCGGGGTAAGTCTGCAGATGAGATCTTCGAACCGAGAACCGTCTTTGACAGTCTCTTGAGTTCGAGATTGGGGTTCTTCTGCGCCAGCCGTATACCACTTCAACCATTGATGTAACCATTCTCAGAAGAGAACGGGGTTGATGCGGAGATAATACTGGCGCATCTGCTGGTTTTGGTTTGGTATCCACCCAGATAGGTTCGAGTGAGGACGGTCCCAAATTGTGCTTCCAGGGATGGAGTGCAACGGAAATCCGGGCAAACGACTACGAGGCAGACGGGCGCATGTGGGAGGTGTGACACGCGAGACAGCAGATCCGAGGGGTTGTGTTGGAGTCGTAGGGTTGAGGGTAACGTGCACTTGGGGCCAAAGAAAACTCTGCTGCTCGAGGCCAAAGGGTGGGAAACTGGGCGAGACATGGCATCCGCAATCCGAGTCCTGCGTATGGTTAATAGCGTAACGTCGGAAGACATCATGGCAAGACTTGAACATCAGGAAAGTTTGAGCTCTTTTGAGATTTAGCTGTAGCTCTGACGGGCGGTACCTATGCATTAAGGCGGAAAAGATGACGCCGATAACAAAACGATCGCCAACAACCAACCAGCCTGAGCCCGCTTTTCCCGTCCATCACACCAGGGGCTCGTCCTGAAACGAAACGCCGCCTGGATGCAGGCTTCTTCTCATTTTTATGGTTCCCACAAGACTCCATCCATGAGTGCCATTGCAACATCAAAGGAAAACAATCATATCCACACGTTTAAGCAGAAGCCTTGGCCTTGGCTCTCGCCTCACGACCCTTGCCGATGCGCTCGAGGATGCTCTCACGGTCCTTGTCGAGCTTCAGCTTGCTGATGACGACCTTGGAGGGGTGGATGCCGATGGGGACGCTCTGGCCGTTGGACTTCTCGCGGACGACACGCTCAACGTGGACGACGTATTTGAGACGGTAGACGCTGGTGATCTTGCCCTCACGGCCCTTGTTGGAGCCACGGACGATGGTGACCTCGTCGTCCTTGCGGATGGGCAGAGCGCGGACCTGGCACACACATGTCAGATTCAGATCTCCAAATCACAATTTTGTTCTTGTTTCCACGGTCCAACTCTGGGCGCTTTGTCGATACATCGATAGAGAAAGTGCCGTGTGGGAAAGGCGATAATGGGTGGAATAGCGTACATTGTACTTCTCACGGAGTTCCTTGCTGAGAGGAGCGCTCATGATGACACGGCGCTCGCTGGAAGGAGCACTGAAGTGCGCCTTGCGCGACTTCCGCCGCGAGTGGGCGATTCCTAACCGTTCAAAACTCATCAGTATCTTCGCAATCGTTGGGTCGTTTTCAATAGTAGTTTAGATTCGAGATCGACGTTCGTAGCTGCAACAAGGGGAGAGCGAGACAGAGACAGGAACTGAAGACACACCTCGTTCGATGATAGTCATCTTTGCAGAGCCTGGTTGTCGATGTGCAAAGGGGCTCTGGGAAAGGGTCGTGGTGCACGTTGTCGTCGTGGTCGTCGGAGGACTCTTTTCGCGGAGCTCGAAATGTCGAGCCGAAAATGTGCGTCAGGCCGAGTGTGCGTCACATGACCGTCCCGCTTAGCCTAGGGTTGGCGGCTCTGCCGTGATTGGCCCGTTCTCCGCGCGTTCCATCTTGCTCGCGCGCGCTATGGGCTATCAACCTTAGCTATCTCGTGAATCTCTACGGAGTCCCGTATTAATCACCATTCTGCGCCTCGAGGATTCAGGGTGACGACCGTGTCAGCGTCACGACACGCTTAGTGTCCTCAGCGCAGCTACTTCCACGACCTAGAGTCGCTATCGCGCAGTCAAGAGGCACTATGATCGTCGCGCCATCAGCTCCTGGCAATCAGATTACTTTGTCGCATCGGTTGCCCAGGCAGAACACCGCGGTAGGCTAAACTGATGTGCTTTGTATAGCTGCTATTTGTTGTTCTCGTTCTAACGATAAATAGTCAAAGTGACCTCAGATCATGTCTTATCCGGGATTGCCTAATTATCCTTCATATCAGTATGCTTCTGGCGTCAACGAGCAAGACACTACACCCCAGTATCTCCCCGGGGCACCCCCTTCGAGTTTACAATCTTCCGCACGAGGCTACAACACATCCGTATATGATTGGCAGGGACAGACGTCGCAGGAAGCGTCTGTGAAGGATACCCGTCAGATGGGGAATAGATGGGCGTATGCTGGCGATCAAAACGCATATCCATCCACCAGCTCACAGCAGCGGCTTTCTGGAAACAACGCTCAGGCGATTAACCCCGTTTCGTACAATAATCCAACTGCGGCTCTACGACAGTCCCAACGCGCTCTCGATACGCCTGCGTTGCACAGCTTGGCGTATGCCTCTGGACTTGAGTCTGAACTTCTGAACAGGCAGACGCAAGGCTCCAGCCCTGCTAAGACAGTGGACACCGCGCGCCCAAGGGTGTCTCGACCTGGTCAGACTTTGAACTCGTTGAATTCGTCCGCGGCAGCACGACCTTATGCTCCTGTGACACATTTTCCCCCATCTGGGCACTCTCAGTCATCCCCGCAATTCTCGGCCGCTTTACCATCCAGGTCACCTTCGCACTCTTATTCGCCTGCCAGCCAAATCGCTCCAAATCCTACTACTTATTCGCAGAGTGTTTATGACTCAGGATCAAAGAGTTCGACGCCAAATCCACCACGAGCCAATCCAAGTCCCGTACCTGGGACAACTGCATCTTACTCCTCTCGGCCAGCATGGACTCAAGCAAAGCATACCAACTCCAGGGAAGGATTAAGCTCTTCCCAGCGTCAGGATACTTATCTACCGCGGACCCCTTCTCTTGCGTCTACGTCTTACGGCATGAGAAAGGATCTCCCGCCTACCACCACTGCCGAAGACTATACTTCCAATAACGCGACTTATGATGCGACTGGCAGGCAGTCCGAACAAGGGAATAGCCTAGTATCTACTCTGCCGCAGGCGTCTGCGAGTACTGTACAACATCATACACAGGATACAATGAAATATCCGTCTATCCCCGTGGAGAGTTTATACACCACCACCGATTCAAGCCATTCGTTGTCGGAGGAGGCATGGGGCAACGATCGATTTCCCGGCCAACAATCTCCGTCAGGCGCAATGCCCAGCTATATCGACCCGACTCAAGTGTTTAATCCATATCGTCAAGAGTATGAGCAGATGCAAGCATTGCGGGCGGAAGAAGAGGCGAAGAGGAAGCAAGATGAGGCCAAGAACACGGCCAAGCAACCAGATACCGCAACACATTCGTCAGCCACATCGGCTGTCGACGCAAAAGGCACTATCTCAGAAGCGTCCGTCAGTGGCCATCAGACTGTTGCATCGGATAATCAGCCAAGTAAAAAGAAGCCGCGGAAGAGGGCGCCTCGCAAGTCCGCCCCTGCCGGATCCGTTTCGACTGTGAAATCTTCGGCGGGACCAAGAGAAGAGAATATCGATCCACAGCTGCGGTCTCAGACTCCGCAAAATAAGACTGGCGATGCCGATGGTGACATGGCAAACGAGATGAAGATGATGATTGAAAAGATGCGACAATGGAGATCAAAAGATCCCACGTTGTTTGCCAAGCTATGGGATGATGTGAGGAAGGTAATATTGTGTATCTGTCCGATCCAGGAAGGATGTCTTACTGATAACGATGCTACCTCTTCTAGGGACAAGGATCAACACCAGACAGTTCTACGGCTCCTGAAGCTCCGCAGCAGACAGCTGAGCCGGCAGCTACACTATCTACAGCGCCGGAACTTTCAGAATCAAACGCGTCTCAATCAGATAAGAAGCGGCTACCATCTCATTACATTGATGGTCTGCCCGATTTAGGAAGATTCCCTGCTCAACGGCGACAGAGACAGTCGAACAAAGTAAACGCAAATGAGACAGCCACGCCCAAACGAAAGCTCGAGGCAAGCAGCCAACAGACAGGACCTAGCGGCCCGCCGTCTGAAGGGCAGATAGCCACAAACTCACTTGGAGCTCAGCTCGTTCAGTCGCAGCAGTCGTCGCAGTCACGGCCTGTTGAGACTCTGGGATCGACTACTGCAGGCTCATCTGCCGCTGAGGTCTCGTCGGCCTCTCAATCAGCGATCTCGTCAGCGCCTCAACCGCCTTCGCAAGAAATTGTATCAGGATCGGCTCAGCAACACGCTCCACAGCCTCAGCAGACCACGACTGGTACCATATGGCCTGAACACACGCGACAGGCGGTAGCCCAGGCACTCGTCCAGTACTTGAATACCATACCTGCCAACAAGGGCAAATGTGCTTCTGCGAAAGAGATGTCTGCGTTGGTAGATAAAAATTCAAGTTATATCGAGCTGTGTGAGCGGATAGAGTCTCGCGGCTTCTCTCTGAACAGAGGGAGCCTAGCAAGATTTCTTCTGAACTCTGTGCCAGGCATCAACGGTTCTGCGTCAGCTACACAGCCCGCAACTGATCCGAATTCACGAGGAACGCTGCTCCCTCCACCACCAACACGATCAGCACCACCGGCTCCAGCACCACCAGCTCCAGCAGCGCCAGCTCCAGTAGCACCGCCAGCTCCAGCAGCACCACCAACTCCAACAGCACCACCAGCTCCAGCAGCACCGCCAGCTGCAGTAGCACCGCCAGCTCCAGCAGCACCACCAACTCAAACAGCACCACCAGCGCCAGCTCCTCCTCCTCCCCGTCCCTCTGCTGCCCCGGTCAGCCAAGCTCCACGCCCATATGTACCACCACCAGCTCCACAGGCGCATACGTTCGTCTGGAACTCAAAGGTACCAACTGTACATGGGCATCCGCCACCGGTAACAGGTCTACATCATCGACCTCCGGCATTGGCGACACCCCCTGTTAATACTAAGAAGTCTAAATCGGTGCCACGTCCCTCAGGTCCTTTGCCTGGACCGAAGGAACAAAAAGCTAGGAAACATCTCTTCTCGGAAATCGTGGATCTCACGTCTCTGAGTGATGAAGATGAGGCTGTGCGCCGCGCAGAAAAGGAACCTCGCCTTGAATCCACTGATCCCTCACTTGGAAGTCAGCCAGACATCACGGTTGCTAAGGCCCAGAACCACCAGCCGTCTGGGAAGTCTGAGGCCTCCCAGCAACTCCATGAAGCACAAGCTCCTGCACAGCAAGGCATTGCTGGGCCGATGGCGGCTCAGAGCGACCTCTCACGATTTGCAATGGCTGGAGATGACGCCACCGAGAGGGAGAGTCTCCGTCGGCGAGCGGACATTGTCAAACCAATCAATAAGATGGAAGCTTTACGGCGCAAATACTACAACCCAAAGACTATCGCAAGGGATGTGTTGATCGCAGCTGGCCGTCATCCGACCGAGCGGCCTCTCAACAGCCACCTGCAGGGCCTCCAGGAGATATTTTCCGCCGTCGATTTCACCTCAGATATGGGAACTTTCCGCTGGGATCTCGTGGATCCTGGTGGACCTCCCGCGCCGGTGGTCGAGCCCGAAGATATCCTCCTCTTGCCGCCAAACTTCCCGCTGGGCGTTCGTTCCAAAGGCGCGGCATCCTCGTCACGTGAGGAGCGCGACGCAGGCTCCGAGGCGCGGCCCGCGTCGCCAGCCAACCTCACCCAATCCACGCACAAGCCGTCGAGCCTATCTTTCTCGCAATCAATTAACGACTCGTCCCCTGCCCTACCAAAACCAGACAAGGGAAACGCGATGGTTACTCCAGTGCCCCGACGTCGCGGTCGTCCGCCCGGGTCGAAGAACAAAAATCCCACCAAGGCTGCAATGAGAGGCGCGAAGGTCGAGGTCGCCGTTCCTGTCCAATCGTCACCTCCCCGTTACAGCATCTACCGATGTGAATGGGAGAATTGTGATGCGGAGTTGCACGATTTAAAGACTTTTGAGCGCCACCTTCGGAAAGTCCATGCCCCCAGCACCCTCACCTGTGCATGGTTGAACTGTCCTGCGGGAAAAACCGCGTTCAAAACCAACGAGGACCTGTGTCAGCATCTCAAGCAGACACATGTAGCTTCCCTGGCATGGCAGCTGGGTGACGGTCCCTTGGTGGGCCGAACTGGTGAGAAAGCCGGACACTCACAGCGTTCTGTTGTTGAGATCTCATGTTAAACAATGTCTGGTAACAATTCGTCTCTGTTTAGTTCCTGTACAGGATTTTTTGCACGGGCCTCAGGGCTCGTCAATTACCCCAGAAGCTCCGACTGTACAGAAGAAAAGGGAAACGGGCGCAATCGTCTTTCCAACGGGGTTCACGCCAATTCGTGCTTTCAACCAGGTTCGTGGGAATGCCTCTGTACAGGAGAAGGCGCGCGAAGCATTCAGAGCTGTGGAACAACGCATGGTTCGCATCGGGTTTGCACTGGAGCCCTCTGGCTGCGAGCTAGCTAGCCCGCACCGACTCTTCGCCGTCAGCAACGATGAAGAACATGTTCAGTTGAAGCCACCCGGCAGACGGGTGACCTATCAGTCTTCGGTTTTTTAATCTCATACCCAGGCAGACCTTACAGTTTTGGCGTTTATATTTCACGGGAATTCATTCAGCTGTGAAATATACCACCGTCGGATTCTTTTCTCTAAGCGTTGTTGTGGGGCCGTCGTGTGCCAATTTCGATCAGGATACGATGTGTATTTCCTCTAGTTCCATGTCTCTTTCTACCTGCGCAGCGAAGCGTTTTAGATCCAATTCGCACTGGGATGACCAGGGATTCAAGTTGTGCATTTTTAGCAAGCACGTGGCGTCTGCGGTGAATGTTGTCTAAGGATCGTTTGCTTTGTGACATTTACATATACCTTGATAGTTAATGCCTGGTCTTTTCGAGAACATAGCATAATGCAAATGAAGCAAGAATAGCTTCGATAGCTCCCATGGAACAAATAACCGTATGTATGCCCAGAAATCGTAGTCGGGGAAGATCGTAAACCTCAAGGTGTGATACTCTCTTCATCATATATCTATCGTACACGAGCCAATCCGTCGAGCAGCCAGGTCCAGCATGTTACTCTCCCTTAATTCCTCTCTCATTATGAACCCCATCCTTATGTCTTCTCGATCTCACCCTACAACACCCGTATTCCCTGCCATAGCTTGACTTCCTACCACGGTCACAGTATCCTTCTTCGAGCCAGTGACGGATGACGTGGCAGATGTGGACGGAACAGAACGCTTCTCTCCCTGCTCAGAAGACTCCTTGTTTCGCGCATTGACCTCGAGGAAGTGGTAGAGGACGACAAGGAGCATGGCAGCCGAGCCAAGGAAGATAGCCAGGCGGTAGAGTTCGTCGTCAGTAATCATGGTGGTTGGTTGTAGTATGTTCCCTTGAAGTTGGGATAGTAGTAGGAAGCGGAGTACGGAAGGTGGAAGGTGGAAGGTCTGATGGATCGATGGATCGATCGATGGGTCGCTCAATCGATCGACGGGGGCTGAGAAGCGGTCGAAGTTCAAGACTCGAGTAATAATTGGGGTGTTTCGATAGCTTCCAGGAAACTGGGCGGAGGTGTTATCCACGGATGTTATGTCGAATAATGCACGGAGGACGGAATGAGGACAGATAGTAGATATGATGTAGTGTGGAGGGACAGTAATCGGTTTGGACGATCTGATCTGTCTGTCCAATGTGGCGAGATTATTATTGACTGCTCTGAAGAGCTAAGTATCTTGTGTGTCGATCCGCTCGTATTATTATTGTTGTTGTTGTCGGCGTTATGCAGTTAGTCCTATAGATACACGAGTGATGGTCTCTCCTCTAGCTTCCCGAAGTTGACATTTGGTCGGCGCGTCGTCTTCCGTAGTCTAGACAGTCCAAGCTCCCTCTCTCTCTCTCTCTCTCACTCGTTCTCTCTCGCTCGCTCGCACCGCCACCATCGACACCAAACCACGAGGCGCCCCGCCTCTCGCATCTATCGTGAGTGTTATTTGCTGCTAGCAAAGGCGATCGGACCAAAGTTCTGGGAGACTACGCTGAAAACCGCCAAGGGCCGGATACATTGTCAAACTAAATATCTGATTCGACCATGGCTTCTACCCTACACTGGCCGTTGAACTCTGGAGCCGTTCTAGTGAGGCGAACCGCACCCAAGAGCAGACATTGCGGTGCCGTCTCGAGGCACGGGGTTGGAGAGATCATCGTCTTCCAGAATGTCTTGGCCCAGAATGAGCTGATTATTCATGACCGTTGTTAGCTAACTAATCACCAAGACCTCAGGCTCCGGATTATTATTATTGACGTCCCTGCAACAGACTTCTCTTCTTTTGCAGTTGCAATTTCCATCGCCGTCTCCCGCGGTTCAGCTGGCTGTGCCTCGGATCATCCTCTCTACGCATCATCCAACTGCCCTCATCATCCCCCATCAATCGAACATTCAGGGAGAGGTCTCGACTCATGATGGGTGATCCAGCCTCCATGTCTGTCAGGCCCAGCGGTGGCCCCAAGCCATCCGGGCCGTCGCTCCTGGCCTGCCTCAGCTGTCGCCAGAAGCATCTCAAGTGCGATGGAAAGATGCCCATCTGTGGCCGCTGTACGACATCGGGGTCGGAATGTCAGTATACCCCTTCTCGTCGAGGGTACAAGGGACCGTCCAAGAGGCGTCGCGCAAACCCGTCATCGCCAGACCAGACTTCCGCAGATGCACCCTTTGATCCCGTCATGGATATTCCACACGATTATGGCTTCCAGTCAGGATACGGATTCCCATTGCCCACCACTCTGCCCTCATCCGGATCGGAGAGTGCCGGAAATAATTTCCAGATGGTCCCTCAGCCGACAATGCAGCCCCCCGCGACAGTCACCACCACTCCGCTAACACCAGACTCTATCGCATCGCTTAGCGGGGATGGATATCTCGTCGATCTCTTCTATACATACTTCCAACCCGCCCATCCCATCCTTCCCCCGCTCCGTCTGCTGTACCGCTATTCCCCGCCTCCGTACCTCGAGCAGGTCCTCAAGTTCATCGGAGCGCATTATACCCCAGCTGCATCCAGTGAAGTCTACCGGTCCAACGTTGTTTCCAATGTCGTCGACCAGGGCGATACGATTGAGAAGGTCCAAGCCTTGATCCTGCTCACAGTCGTCCTGCATTCCCGGAACGAGCGGGCGGAAGCAGGAGAATGTCTGGCCAAGGCCGTTGATCTGGCCTTCCGGCTGGGATTGAATCGCAAGGATTTTGCAGAGACCATGAGTGGAGGCGATCCTGTCCGCGAGGAGAGTCTGCGGCGGACCTGGTGGGAACTCTTCTTTATTGAAGGCATGCTGACCGCTCTGGGAGTGCGGCAAAGCTTCACGATGAGTATGGTGCCTTTGGAGGTGCCATTGCCGTGCGAAGAGCAGATCTACCGAGACGGATTGTGCCCCCCTTCTCCGCCTACCGTTTCTCAATTTGACGATCGCGTATTCGTCGACGAGGAGGTCGACTTCTCCTCGTTTGCCTACCGGATTGAGGCAATCCGGATCTTAGGACGCGTTGTAGCCATCCAGGAGCTCACCGAAGGCCAGCAGGACCAGGTGGAGGCCGTTGATGCGCGAATCGCCAGCTGGTATCACAATCTGCCCGAGTCGAAAACAGAACTCATGCGCCCTGATGGCGGCGTGGATGAAATGATGTTCCAGGCACGCATGGTCGTCAACGGCGCCGCCATCTTCCTGCACTTCCCCCGTTCTGATCTGCTCTCTTCACCTGCTGTGGCGGCGTCAGTCATCTGTGGTCATTCGGGAACCGTCCTGGTGCCAATTTTTTCACACCACACACATGCCATGAAAGCGATCAAGTCCGCCAGTGAGATCTCTAACTTGGCTGCCACACGATTGCCTGTAATCAGGCACACCCCCTTCTTTATATGTGCCCTGGTCCTCAGCTCTATTGTCCAGCTCGCAGGCTATTCCGTGAAGGCGGGACAAATGCCTGATCCTCGCCGCGACCGGTTGACTCTGACCATTGGGGTCTTCAAGTCCCTTGGTCGCACCTGGGCCATCTCGCAGACTATCATGCGGCAGATCAAGGTTGTTGCGAGAGACGTTCTGGATATTGGTCTGCGGCCGGCGGCTGAGCAACATGAGCTTGATTTCACCGCATTCCTCGAAGGAAGCCAGTTCTGGCTGCAGGATGCACCCGCCAGTTGATTCTGCAGTGCATCCCGGTGAAGGCCGCGAGCTGTGCTGCCGTGCGATCGATAGAGCGGCCCAATATCACCTCTGTTGGCACTTTGGAGCTATTTTGTCTGACCCGTGGATCGATGATTGACCGTCTCTGGTGCCGTGCGGAGACGGGACTGTAATCTTCAGCTGGCTCTCAACAGCAGTTCCCACGACAAAGGATGATCCTTGCTTTTTAGACCCAGAGGTATTCCCTGAGGTCTTTCAAGCAGTCACTTCCTCGAGTCGATGTCGAACCTTCCGACGTAACCAGCTTACTTCCTTCACAGCCCATCACTTCGCCACGGGCAGATCTGCAACATGGATGCTTGAATCTCTGCAAGCCTGTCTCACGCTGTGGCCTTATGTCCTGGATATGGCCGCTAAGCGGACCAGCAAGCAACTTGGACTCATATCCCAATGGTTATCCTGGTTCCGAGCACACATCCAAGGTTGAGCGGGGCGGTAGCACTGAAAGGGAGGCGAGCCTAAGTCTCTGCGCACTTCACGTGGTTGAGTCTCTAGTTTCGGTTGATTTAACGAGCAGAGGCTTGATGTGTCTCAAATGCCTGTAACCCGGGCGAAGATATGTGTCGCCCAGTATCCGTGGCCCCTATGGCGCAGATTTCGTTGCGTCTGTGGAGTTGGTTGTTCTTCGTAATAGAATCAGATTTTCAGCTTCGACATTCAACTGCTGGTCTGAATATCCGTGCTTCAGGTATCTCGTAGGCTCCTCTCAGGAAGCATTAACGGTAGACTGTAGCTTTCACACTGATGACTGTCCCAATGTCGCTTGTTCAAGAAAATGAGCAAGCCTTCCTTTTCTGCTGTGTATCGGCCATGACCGCGGTGAGGGGTTCTGAACGTCGAATGGACCCGTTGTCGACAAGTTACGGTGTAGGTTCGAAAGCCATCGTAGTAAACAGGAAGGCAACAACCGCAGAGAGGACTCTATTCAGGATCATTCGATCCAAGCACCGAATCAGTAACACAACCAACGCAAGCACTTGCCCGAGGAGACAGAAAGGACTGAGCCAACAACATCATCTTCCCAGCGGAACTCAAACCAGCCTCACGTAATATGACAACGTACCACAACCCAGCCCAGGATGATGTCGTGAAGTGAAATAAAGCGGTGAATCTCCCAGGAAAGTCGAAAACTTCCATTTCTCCACGGTTATTTGGCAAAGTAAAACGTCTTGTCTCATCACACGGCACATTAACCGGCCTGTGCGCGGTAGATCAGTGTGTACAGAGACTGAGAAGAGAAAGTTGTAAAAGCAAGAAGCAAAAAAAACCCCCCAACATACAGTCAACAATCTAAATCCAAGACGAACGGGGTATGCTCGTCGGGGAAGTTGAAGCCAGGAACATGAAATACAAATCGACTAAATAAGTAAGCTTCTAAGAACCGCTCGCCGTTTACTTAGGGGACCATGTGGACCATACGAAACCGCAAAGAAAAGCAAAAAAAGTCACCGAAGGAGAGCGTATTGGCTAGATTTCAAAGGATTTGTTTTCTCCACCCCCGTAATCTAGTCTTGGAATAATTCGGAATAGTTATCTAAGTTGTTCTTTGTTGGGGAACTCGGAGACTTTCTTTGGTATCTGGTGTTACATAATCGTTGTTGTTGTTGTTGTTGTTGTTGTTGTTGTTAACACTATCGGGGACCATGAGAGGTTTGATTAATGGTTCTTTTTTTTTTGGTCTTCTCTGAAGATGGATGATCTGGGAATTTGAAATAACTACCCTAGGGTCACTATGGGTATTATCTAACATATCTCTTAACTTACCCTCCGTATCTTTCTGATCACTAATGAGAGATGTATATATAACTTAAAACAGCGCCTAATCAACTAGTACCAAAAACCACAGAACAGACTATTCTGACAACACCAAAAAAAAGATCAAGAAAGAATCCCTGTCAAAATAGCCATTCGCGGGAGTCTAGAACTGAAGGAATGTGTAAATGGTCCCCGAGTGGTTTTCCTCCGGAGCAGACTCGCTTCTCGGGGACCATTTGTTTTATCTCGTTATCGATTCTTCGTCGGCGATGCCGTATGGGCATACATACGTGCACGCATGCATGTATGCCTAACCATAGTGATGTGGCTGCTGGGGATTATGTGCATGTATAGTTGTGATATCATGGGGAAAAGTGCATTGAGTTACTGCGTGGTTTGGGAGAGAATATATCAAGAATCAGCATGCCAAAGATCAGGACTACTACCAGACGAATACGTCCAAGACTCTCAGTAACTACGTTCATCTCGCTCGTGATTGAGCTTCTACATTAGTTTCATAGAACAGCTTGTCGCTTCTGCTCCACACTTTGTTGGAATAAACCACATGAATCACCCCCGAAGGATTATAATCATATTGCCCGGACTACTTGGCCATGCCATTGGTTAATGCTTCTATTTGTAGAGGTAGCCCCGAGATATTTCGTGTCTAGATTGATATTCAGCAGATGGGCTATGCTATGCATTGCTTGGTATCGCTTCCATGGAGGCCAGAAAAGACAAAGATAGGAAAACCAGACGAAATCTATATGGCTTAAAAGGAGTGGGTATCTCGATGATGCTTGGTTTTTCTTTAATGGTCCCGCCAAAAAAACAAGAAGAAAAAGGTTGAAATCCAAATCAGCCCCCGAACCGCCTTTGCTGTGATATGAACCCATGTGCCTGATGATACGTTCACGAAAAACGAAAAAAAGAAAAGATTGAAACAGAAGCAGACTCGAGCTGCTGCGTAAGTGATCCCATCGTTGTTCACTTGGTTGCTGCAGTATTCTCGCCATCTTGACGTTCATCGCGACGATCTTCGCCTTGCATTTCCCGCAATGCGATGGCCCTCCTCGCGACCACATCTTCCCGACGAACCACGTTCCGCAATGCTTCACTGGCTTGGATAAGTCCGTCAATGCTGATGGCATGGTTGGTCATCTGGTGGTTGATGTACGTGTATAGTGCCGCAGGAGTCGAACATGTCGTCAAGAGCTGCTGCTCGTTGAGCTTGAGCAATGCTAGCGCGACTTGGAAGAGGAACGTGCTGCCACCGCCACTCCCGGCCATTGCTTCTTCCTCTGCCGTGAGAGGCGTTTTTGCACCAGTAGACGTGCCATCACGGCCGTTACCGGAAGTTGCACCGTTGACAGTACTCGTAACGTTCAGGCAAAGCACGACATCCCAGACACGGTACAAAGCTTCCGCTGAAAGGCAATCCGTGAAGACAGAGAGGAACCATTGGAATGTGAGAGCTTCAATCTCGACCCCCAGGTCGTCCAGATGCGTAGACAGCTTGGGCAGGACCTCTGCGATGTACTGCCGTAGGACCTGTTGATCCGCCCGCGACGCGAGTAGCCCGTGATCGTAGTAATGCTGCGGCAGTATATTCTCAATCATTGAAGCCAGGATCCAAAAAGCATCTTCAGCCGTAGGCATAACCAAAAGTAGAGACGCGGCAATCAAGTTCATGCCTTGACAGTAGCCTACTTCTGAATTGCGACGTGAATATGCCAGCAGGACTTCCTTCAACTTCGCCACACCCGGGCCTCTGCGGAAAAAGACGTTGTCGGTCAAAGTTCGATGGATGTCCATCTCAATCTGAGCAACTACAGACGGGTCGGAATCTCCGCAGCCGACGCCCTTGACGAGTTCTTCATAGTAGCCAGGAACACGCATAGCGGACGCGCCGCTACACTCCGACCACACTTTCGCGCGAAGCGCCACGGGGATACCACCCAGGACCAACGATCTGAATTCACGCCACTTTGCCCGGCCAACTTTGCCCTTGTTTCCCAGCCCTGAAATGCCCACTAGCTCACCATCTGCCAGTGCTGCTTCAGGCATATGCAATGACATACTGCCACGGTCAGAAGCGCCTGCTGCTGCTGCCGCTTCCCCTTCCCGTCTGCGCTCGGCACGGACTTTGCGCAGGAATTCGTTCCACTTCGCCGTACGTTCACGCTGCAGGGAATCGTGAAGGTCAGTGAGTTGCTCGAGAAGCAATTTGACCGGTTCCGGTTCGTTGACCGTGACTCTAGCCGTCACAGCCGGTGTGTCGTTGCCGGAACGACCAGCAAATTCGGGGCTGTCAGCTACGACGGTTGATGTGGTTGCAGATGGCTGAGAACTCGAGTTCACTGCGACGGCGCCACCTTTATCCACAGCGACAGAATGGCCGCGTTGCTTTGTTTCGCTGGGCATGGTGAGTGAGATGATAGGTCCCGCGGATGGGGTATGAGAAAGTAGCTCTGTCGGCTTAGTCGCAATGCGCAGATAATCCTGCCATCTCTTCGTGCTCGAGGCCTCTTCGGGGTCCTCCGCTGTCATGTGCGGCAGCTGAGCTCCTCCTGCCATTTCCAAAGGCGTCTGCGAGTCATCGTCATCATCGTCGTTGTTCTCTGACCGATCGCTGCGGAAACTGCTGATGGTCTCCGCCATACTAACTCGGCTAGAGTCGTTTCTCACGATGGCGGCTTCCCTTTGTCTCTTTTTCCGTCTCTGGTCGTATATGAATCCGAATCTGTCCGTAAGCAGGTCTCCGGCTTGATAGTTATTGTAGGTATAGTTGAGAGTCGGAGGTCGAGACTCCAGTGGTAGAATAGCATCCATTTCCACGGGTCCGAGATTGGTAGCATGTCTGACAGAGTCCTCTGCGATCGTGCCTTGGGAGATGCTTCCTGCCGCCTGTCTTCGTCCCGCCGAAGGGTTCACTTTAACAGTGCCTCCTGAGCCATTCCCGCTGTTATGGATGCCGGTATTGCTGTTAATGCGTTTCAAGGAGGCCACCGCTGATATGGCTCCCTTGGAACCTGCGGAGAATGTGGACGAAGTGGTTCTATTCCTGTCTTGACCGGATGTATTTTTCGTTCGAGCCGTATCCGTACCATTGTTGTCCTTATTGGCCTGAGAGTTTCCAGCAAAGAGCTTCACCGTCCAAGCGGTCAACGACCTCGAGGACTTTCGCGAGTTGATGCTGACATCGTCGCCATTACTGATCCGCGAAGGAAGCTTTCCATTAGCTGCCGAAGTCGTCCCTGCTCGGCCCCCTGGAGGTTGGAACAGCTGTTCATCGAGTGCTTTTCGGCGTGCAGATGAGCGGCTTGGGATCCGCGGATGATCCTCTTCGGCTTCGCCGACGTCACTCATCACACTGCTCGCTCTGCTTGTTTTCCGACTCGCTGTTGTGCTGCCAAAGATGTAATCCTGCCAACCGCGGACAGATCCTTTGTGATTTACCGAATCAATGCTCGAGGTACCAGACCTGGCATCTGTGTCGTTCCGTTGTGCTTTAATCGTCGCCTGGACATGGCCATCATCGTGCCCATTAGCGTCGCCCACTTCGTCGAGCATGGCCTGGCTCATAAGACCATCAAGGCCAGAAGATGCATCACGGCTCTGCACATCACTATCCACCTCCCGCTTTTGACCCTCAGCCGGATTTTCCAGCGCATACAGGCGACGTTCAATGTCTTGGTGAGAGACGGAAACTTCCCTGAGCATACGTTTCAGCTCTCGCTCCCGGGCATCAGCGCGCTGGCGGAGCTTCGAGATTTCCGCATCGCGTAGTGCTAGATCTCGGGCAAACTGTCTCACTAGCTTCACAGCTCCTGTCCGCGCGATTAGTCTCTCGATGTGTGCATCATCGGCAAGATGTAGTGCTCCTGGGACGTCTGGGACTGTCACGGAATCGTCAAATAAGGCAGTTCGACCGGATACTTCAGGCAGGGACGTAGTCAGGCGCGCCAGCGTAGCTTTGCGCCCGCGATGAATATCGTATGCTGCGTCTCCACCGTTCTCTGTAATGACTGCTTTGCTCAAGGATCGGTTGAACGTCGGCTCGCCACGGAAACCCTCGGGTGAGCTATCGGGTGAGAGGGAGGGGAAAGAAGTCAGATCGGTCGTTGTAGTATTGGAGGATGCAGAATTCCTCTTGGTCGGTTTAGATCGAATCGTCCTAGCCCTTTGGCTCCTGCGAGATGACGACGATGCCTGCGATGAGGAGCGGCGCTGCGCATGAACATCGAGCTCCGCCATGTCTCCGTTGGCGGTGTACAGTGCAGACTAACAGCTGAGATGTTATGGGCTTCATGGAAGGCTTCGTAGGGCAAAACAAGAGTCGACAGTTGAGATCGGACCAGACCTGAGTAGAAGGGAGCAATGCTTTTAAAGGTTGACTGCTCTATTGGGGATAGCACGAGCGTTAAGGGTCCAGCCGCTTTGGGTGTCGTCCTTGCTTTGCCTGGAATGGTTGGATGTCGAACTTGGAGGCGCTAAAAGGACGGCAACGACCAGAATCTCCCCGACAAACCAAAAAAGGGGATGGGCGAGGAAGAAGCAAGGTCAACGAAAAGAAAGACGGCGACAAGGCATGGAATGTGACGAAGTTCATCGCGACGAGGGATGTTTGATGCGCTGGCTGCCCGTGACGTGGGGTCACGTGTGCTGACATAAACACTGCTGCTCAGCCTCGGTTCTCCGCAATTGATCGCGATTAACGATGGGGGACTTTGGGGGAGGATGCTGGGTAGAAGCTGACTTCTGTTCATAATTTCAGATATTAAGCAGCAGCAGTCTGTCTACTTGTTCTATTACCTGTCATTATCAATTTTCCAGTATCCCGTTAATTGACATTCACAGTCTTTCACTGTGCTCAACTACGTTGTTTACTTCTGGCCTTGGTGATAGTCAGCATGACCGCCGTAGCTAAGCGACGTCTTCAGGCGCTCAGCCAGCAGTTAGTTGAGGGTATCCCTGATGAAGGCACATTTGAGGATATTCCAAGAATTCGCCACGTGGCTGGTGACTCTGTTGGACCGTAAGCACCCTGCTGATGGATGTAAAAAGGGCCCCAATGGATGTACCAGCTTACTAGATCGCAGGAGGCTGAAGGACAAGGTGGTTATCGTGACTGGTAAGCTTGTGCTTCAATTCTCCGCCAGGTTACGGATAGATATCAACTCGAGATAGCTGTTGACTCAACGAGGTTCCCAGAATAAGTGCTGATGCTTGTCTCTCAGGAGTTAACTCCCCCATTGGTATTGGCCGTGCGAGCGCGCATCAGTTCGCCCATAATGGTGCAAAGGCCGTTTACATCTGCGATTACGACGCTTCCCACTTGGACACGCACAAGAGGGAAATCGAATCACTGTATCCAGGTGTTGACGTCCACGTGCGGCAGTTCGACGCTGGCGATGAAGCCTCGGTGAAGGCCGCTGTCGACGAGGCGATCGCACAATATGGCCGGTTGGACGTCATGTTCGCCAACGCAGGTATCGTTGGTCAGCCAAAGGTCTTCACGGAGATTACGGGAGATGAATTTTTGGATACGCTCAGGACGAATACGGTAGGGTGCGTATAGTTTCCCGACTCCTATCTTGATTAGAATTTCTTCACATTTCGTTATGTCGAAGGATTGCCTGGCAATGCTCTTTTTTTTCCCTCGCAATTTCAATGTGGAGTGATCGCTGAACCCTTTTTAAGTGTATTCTTGGCCGCCAAATATGCCGCCAAAGCCATGCAAATCACTTCTTCGTCGAAGCCTTATCCGTCCGGTTCAATTGTCGCGACATCTTCAGTAGCCGGTCTTCGTTCCAATGCGGGCTCCACGGATTATTCCGCATCCAAGGCTGCTGTTGTTTCCATTGCGCAGACATGTGCGTACCAACTGACTGGCACCGGTGTTCGTATCAACGCCATCTGTCCCGGAGTCATCGAAACGGGAATGACGAAGGCCATGTATGATGCTGCGCGAGCCAAAGGAACCCAACGCAAGATTGGCCAGCTGAACCCGCTACAACGAGGAGCAGTGGCAGATGAAGTGGCCCGCGTGGCCCTGTTCCTCGCCAGCGACGAAAGCAGCTATGTAAACGGACAGGCATGGGCAGTCTGTGGTGGTCTAAGTGCGGGACATCCGATGGTCCCAGGCAAGTTGGCATGACGTGCCTCACCAGAATTCATAGTTTGTATATCTCGAGAAAATAAACACAGGATTAGCAATTCGCTTTACGATGCATCAAGGAAAACATTACACCGAGGGAACCGATCTCTCACACCTTTTTCAGCGCAATTGAAAATTCGTTTATCCAATTCCTCCATCATAATAATACGACGAAGGTATCTGAGGAAACTGCTATACTCATCAGATGTTATGTGGCGTCTGAGGGTTCCACGAAACCACACTCTCGTTCCCCGGTACGGCCGTTTAAGTACCATGGTTTTCGAAGAAGCCATACCTCACTTACATGGACATTGACCTTCTACATCTTCTGCCTAATAGTTATAGTACCAGGATAGCTTGAAACAACCAGACTTACGCTTCTTCCAGAAAAATAGTGATACTATTTCTGTTGAAACATCCATGGACTGTTTACACGACAATTATGGGACATCAGCTCTATCCAGATTTAGTCAAGTCCCTATGCCTATCAAGGAGGTATAAATACACCCTTTCCACTAACCTGGATAGCTTTGGATTCTTGTCTAATACATCACGATTCCATCAAACGCAAAACCAGCTTACCGAATCAAAACACAACAAAGTCGCTAAATCATCAATCAAATCATCATGTCATCAATCAATATCTACATTATTCTATCGATTCTCTCACTTTTCCAAACTGCTCTTTCTTTCCCTGCTCCAACGCGCGTTTCTATAACCCACGATGTTGTCAGTCACGTCCCCAACGGTAGTTTCCCCACTACCTCACTTTCAATCCTACACGGAACGGAACATGTCAATCTACCCAGCGTCGAAATTGATGACAAAAGCACTGAGCATCAAGATGGTAAGTCGATTCATCTATTTCATTACTTGCGACAGCTATCAAATAGAACATACATGATTATCCAACATTGGAATACTGATTTAATGATCCGACGGAGCCGTGACAAGCTCTATGAGGACAACATAAATCGAAATGAACCATTTATTTATCCACTTGCTCGATTTTTCATAAATACATATCAAGAAGGGGATATCATACTTACAACTCGTGTCTGTGTTTAGATGGAATTAGAGCTATGATTCTTCCTAATGCTACGATTACGGAACACAAACGAGATGGTGAGGAGCCTCTATCCCGACTTTGGATTGAAAAGCGAAGCTAATAATGATGATAACAGAACCTCCAACAGACAAGCCCGCAGACGATCCTAGCGCTCAGGATTGGAGAGACAGGATGGTCGAATTTACATGGAGCCATGAGGGTATGGACGTAAGTTAACACCCTCCCCAAATCTTGGCCCTCCCATAAAAACAAGTGCATCATTCTTACTAGTCCTCGTTCTTATTTTTTTGCCTACAGTTGGACGTCTGGTTCAACAAGATAAGACATTTCGGCAGCGTCAAGATCAATATCCCACCACAATACCACAAAGAAAAGAGAGGAACAATAGGCCGCGGTTTCAGAATCAGAATGGACTCCTGGAACGATTGGCGTCCTCGTGGCGAGCTTTATTTCTGGATTGAAGGCGGTCATGAGTTCTGGGTGGGTGGCGACTTTAAGTGGGATGAGAAGCAGATCATCGGAGAGGAAATGAAGATTTATGAGTGGTAGAGATATGGAAGGTCGATGATGGTACTTCCCTCTGAATGCTCTCATTGGTCGAGTATGAAATTCGAAGACGTTCATTTTCTATAGTTCCACACTGGCGAAAGATTAGTTTAAGGCGATATTCGTAACTATAGACTTAATGCAATAACTACCTGAAGAGGCGATTAACAATAGCTTTTTCTCTCCGGGCGACTTTCACATTATACTCCCGCGGGAATCGATTATAAAAAATATAGGAGACGTATTGTAGGAGAAAGTAAAAGAAAAAGGCTACATTCCCAATCCATTTCAATAGGAACTACTACAGCGCCCACTTCCGAATCAATCGGAATGGAGCTGGAGGGGGGACTCAATGAGTAAGCAAAAAGGCAGGCTAGAGAAAAACAAAGGAAATATCCCCATTGGACGACGCGAGGTAGGACGGCAAAGAAACAAAAAGGAGGAGGCCTGGCCTGAAGTGCACTGTCGGCCCGGCGACATTGTTGCATTGTATCTCTCTCGTATGGTACATGCCAGACCGATACGGAGAGGCGAGGAGGGCTTGAAATTGACAAGACACGGGGTAGGAAAGATTCATACAAAAAGAAAATTCCAAAACGAACTGGACCGAAACTATCCAATCGGGCCACCAAAAAGGACAATAGCAAAGAACGCGTCCCTCCCGACGAAAGAAGAGAACGATATAAGGGGAATATAGAAAATGAATAACGAATCAAACAAAATCAATATCCAAAAGACAGCACCGGTGGATTTCAAGTGTTTCGGTTGAACTGTACTATTCCGCAAGAGCAGATATCGTGCATATCATCGAAGCCGAAGCATGGTCGTCTGAGTATATAACCTACGCCACGACACGGGTCGTATTAGGCCGCATCAGGTCCTGGCTAGCCTGCTTGGAAACTGTTCCAGTCTCGGTACGGTCATCCATACCGTCGGTCTCATGAGCAGTCTCGTCATCATCCTCAACGATCTTGGTTGGGATGTCGCCGGGGCCATATTGCTGGCTAGAGCGCTCCGGGATAGTAGAGCTGCTTACCATCGACATCGAGGTGCTGGAACGATTGTGCACCAGGTCCGGGGTTGGCGGGATGCTGTTTCGGCTGTCCGCGTTCAGAAAGCTGCTCTCACCTTCACCCAGTTCACTTCCGTCACGGGTAGACTGGGCACGGCCATCATCCGAAGGTGCGACAGTGCTTCCATCCTGTCCCTGGTTCTCCATGTCGTCAAGGTCATCCATCTCCTCAGCACCTTGAGCAAGATGGAGCCCTTCGACAGCAGCAGCACACTGGTCGCTGATGTTACGGATGATGTCCGCAATGGCATCAGTCTTGTCCCTCAAGTAACGGTCCGCAACGTCGGACATGCTGAGCCGCGAGAGACGGTTGTCCTTGTCGGTGCTAGAATTGCTCTCCATGTCTGCGTTCGCATCACCTCCGAGGATGCGACTCGAGCGGCGAGAGGCCATCGAACGACGGTAGGTGCTCAGGCGGGAGGCACTTGCTTTCCGAGCGAGGATCTCCCTGCTTCCTCTTCTGGATTGCGACTGTCCTTCTTCCGTCTGTTCAGGCGACTCGACGCGTTCAGCGTAGTCAGAGAGTTCCGGTGCGCTGCCAATCGAGCGAATCAAGTGCTCCACATGATGAGTCTGACCGCTGATGAGACTGCGCAGATGCACGACGACACGGACAGCCTCATCACGCTGGCGAGCCAGTGCACTGTTGGTGTTCTGCAGAGCGGCGAGTTCCTTTTGGTTGCGCTTCCTCTCGCGCTCAAGCTCCTCGGCAATCTCTTGTTGCAAAACAAGAGCCTCGAGAGCGTCATCCCTCTGCTTCTCAGTGCCAGAGAGACGGAGCGTGAGACGAGCGGCGTCGTCCTTCTGCTGGTCAATGAGAGTTGAAAGGCGGCGGTTCTCACGCTTGTGACTCTCAATCTTGACCTTGAGCTCAGATGTTTCCTTCGTGAGCTGCTCAGCAAAGGCCTGGAATTTGAGGAACTGAGAGAAAATGTTAGATGCGACAATTGTCATATCACTAGAGTCAGGAAAAACCAACCTGCTGCTTCCAGCTCTCCAATTCTTCGACAAGGAAGTTGTTGCGCTTGGCGACCTTGGCCAGTTCGGTATCCATCCTTCCCTTGAGGTTAATGAAGTCCTGCCAGGCCTCCATGGCATCTCTAGAGTACTGGTTGCGCTCTCTGACGATTTCATTGAGGTGTCTCATGGAGACCTTGGTCATGAGTGGCTTCTTGACGGAGCCTCCGAAGATTGCCTTCATACCGGTGTTACGGCCCTACAAGGAAGGTCAGTTATGTTCAATGGGTCTATGTAAGGTGCAAATTTACTCACCAACTTCTCGCAGACATGGTCCATGACACTCATCACAGAGTCCTGGTTCCACCACTCTGGATCCTGAATACTCTCAACCTCTCCCCTCATAACAATGATTTGACCGGCGGGGATCAGCTTGCCTCCACCGTAGGCAGATCGAAGATGCTGAGGGACACCGGTAGGTTGAACATCACCGTTCAGAGCCTGGGTGAGTCTGTTGATCATCTTGGTCCTCTGGCCGGGAGTCAGAATATTGGGAGGACTGGAGGTCAACACGAAGTTTCGGTCCAAGTCGACGACGAGCGCATCCGAAGGGGCAGTGAAGAGCGTCCGGCATTCCGAGGTGACACCGAGGATGTATGGTCCAGGCTCCTGGACAAGGTCTTTTGCGTGACGGGCGTGGACCACTGGGACGTAGAGACCGCTCCATTCGTATACTCGCACGCAGAACCGGATCGTTTCAGCGGCAACAGTAAGCATCGCTGGGTAATGACTGACGAAGATAATACGGCGGGTCGGGGAAACTGCCGCTTCAATCACGCCTACGATGTTAGGGACCGACAAGCAGGTAAACAACGGCCACATAGCAAAGTTCTGGAAGCCTGTAGGCGAAGATGGGAACTGGTAGCACAGTGCATAGTCTTTCATATCGATCCGCACAAGGTCGTTGAGACGAGGGGCAGGGAAACTCAGGATACGAGAGACCTCCTCCGCATGGAAGAGGTTGGTAGCCTTATTCCAGTGGATCCACATGCCACGAAGGTAATCACCCAGCAGGTTGTAGAGAGGATAGCGAGAGAGGAAACTCAGACAGTACGGAATCCAATAGGTCTCATCGGCGCTGTCGTAGAAATCGGGCTCCGTCTTCTTGCGCAGCTCGCGGATGGTCTCCGCGCGTTTCTCATCGGCCCGCGACCACACACGGAGAGCAATACCGTAGAGTGTGTGGGAAGAATCCTGTTGCAAAACAAACGCATGGTGCACACAGTGCGGCTGGGTCTTTCCAGTGCAGATTTCGACATCATGGGGGAAGCACGCCTTTGGGTTTGTCAGTTCATATCCATTTCGTTTTGTGTCACCTGATAGCGAATCCATTTCTATTCGATAAAAGGAAGTGATATCTACTTACCCGCATGGCAGAGTGCAGAGCTCTAGCAATCTCGTTGTCCTGCTCGAGTCTAGGACTGCTTCCCAAGATTTCTGGAAGCCAGAATTGGCCCACGGCGCCTTTCATGTGCTGAATCTTTCCCTGTGCTGGCGGGGGAGCCTTCACCCATTGGGACGGCTCCCGGCCAACACCACAGACCATGTAGGCATGGGTAAGGGTTTTGGGGGTCCGCTGGGCAGGCTTAATATTCAGAGTCGAAGGAATCGGCTGCGTGATGCGAGAGTGGAGCGACGATGTACGACTGGGGATAATCAGAGAGTTGTCCTGGTCTCTGGTCGAAGGCCGATCACGCGTCGATGGACGAACAAAGGAAGGGTGGTCCCTTAATGAAGGAGCCATGGTGAACGTCGGCTCACACGCGAATATCTAAGTAGTTATGTCGGGGGTGGTGGTGATTGAGGACCCGCTGTAGCAGTTGCGATTCCCCAAGACGCGATAATTTGGATTTAAGAGATCCCGGTGTATGGGATGTAGAACGAGAGAGCCAAATCCGCAGAAATTAAGCAGTAGAAATTAAGGATCAGGAACCGCAGCGCTTCTCGAGCGTGCGAAGGGGCGCCACCTGGAAAGGGGGTTCAAGGGAGTGATATAGATTCACTGCCGACTCAATAGAGCGATGGACATCTCCAGCTCGACGGTCAACCTCCAAACAGACTGAAGGAGGACACAGAACGGGCCTCTTCTCACCAGGACGATGGGAGTCTGGAGAGGAGTGAAAAGGCAGAGAAAAAGAAGAGACAAGCTGGAAGGGTCGGAGTGGGAGCTTGGGGGAGATTATCACGGGTCCGGCGGCCAGCAGTAGTTCTGCTCCCTAATCGCGACGGCGCGGACTCAGTTAGCCTTGAAGTCGTCTAGTCAGGAACAGCAACGATGGCCACGGACAAGCTCCCGCTTCAGGGATCCCAGAGCATATCCTCTTCGTTAGAGTGCGACCAGCAATCGCCCTAAAGCGCCTGTGCGTGGGACCGGTCAGAGCGCCGGCCGTTCCAGCGTCCCACGCGAGGCGATTCCTCCACGAGAGCCGGAAGAATACGAAACAGGGCCATGATCGATGATAACGGAGCCCAGAATAATCATGCAGGGGTTGTGGCGGGCAGAAAGGGTTCGATCGACTGAGAAGTGTGGGTTGTGGACTCTGGAGTTGGTCGTGGTTGGAGTTGAGCTGGGAGCTCCCACCGCTCCTATCGAACAGATCAGGGGTTCAAAGCAGACAAGAGCACGGTTCAACCCCTCAGAAGTTCGTTCAACTGCAAAGCTACTACGGAGTACTAGATACTGCACTCTATATCGCAGGCGTGCAGTAGTCTATGCGGCTACCATCTCGCAGACAAAAAAGAATTACGGAGTGCAGATAGCCCTGCCAGTGGGGGACTTGATGGATGATGGCACTGATTATGTGCAGCGCCCACAATGCAAAGGCCCGTATTCTTCTGGTTCTACGACGCCAACAGGGCCACATGGCGGGTTGATGCCTTCAACCGCGAGAAATGGACGAGCTGGAAATGAAATTAAGCGAGATTGAGCGGTGGCACATCTTCAACGATGGAATCACATCGTATTGGAAGTACGTATGTACAGGACAACCATGCTTCTCTGCGATGCATATGACTGCCGTCTTCTCTTCTATCCAGCTTCTTGATCGCACCAGCATGAGTTACGCGCGGCCTGCTGGTAGGATGGATCGATATTATCTGCTCAGCATCCGCCCATCCGCCGCAATCCGGTACTTCATCCTCCGTTCCTGTCTGGGACCAGGTGGTTGAATGCCTGAAGATCGGCGCTCTCAGAAACCCAGAAGGTGCAGGCCATTCAGTTATAATTATCGCAGGACTCTATTGAAACATGGGGTGCCTCTGATGGATAAGGAGAACTGGCCCATCACCAACGGTAGAAACACCGCTAAAATAACGACTTTATGCATTGCTCAATTGATGTTCGCTACAATATCCTTTGGGGGTTCTACTCGTATGGTGTACACTGTACACTACACTAACACTGCGAGGAAAGGCATCTGCTGCTGCGGACTCTGCAGAGCAGAGCATCAATGCTGGAGCCCATGGTGGCTAATTTCCATCTGCCTCTTCCCGACAGCACCGTGAGGCGTTTGAGTTGCTTGGCCGCCAGACCGTCGTGCACGAGACCAACGCCGTCCTTCTGTACCTGCTGCTTCCCCTGAGAGTCTGGATGGGCAGCAGTCGTGCTCTCAGTTCTGATGTGTCGAGAACTGCCAGTGGATAGGTGTTTCGGACCAGCCCCTCGTCCTGCATATCTCTGTCTGCTAATCTGTCGCAGAACTCCAGCTCTCGGGAACGAATATGCAGCTCGTCACAATAATACGGTAGCTGCAAATTTCGACTGCTCACAGCTGCAGAGCCGATCATCAGAATGGCGTTGCCCGCTTCATCCCTTTGGCTCTGCAGACCCACAACGTCACCTTTGGACTCCAAATCGCTTTGCCCGCTTTCGATCCAGAGCCTGGAACCGGTTCCCGCGCCGTCTTCCAGTCCCGAATTCTGCTTGCCAGAACGCTGGCTTTATGGAAAAATCAAATTCGCCCATTGGTTGGCCTGGAAGAGCACGTACCACAGATCTAACTTCGACCCCTGACACTACTCCGTAGTTAGTTCATCTATCGACCAAACTTCGCACCCAGGAAAAGCGCGAAAACCACAGCGTCCTGATACTAGTTACCTTTAAAATAGGAGTTTAAAGGGTTCCAAACGCTGAAGCGCGCCGGGGAGGCTAGATCAACATGATAACTAACTATCCTTGGAGAACGTCATATTCGGCACCTATTAATAAGGGTGTTTAAGGCACAACTCCTTGTTGATAAAACCCCAGCCTATGACCGAATGAATGCTCCTATTCAGCGCTAGCGACTCGGAGAGAACAGTAAAACCGTTGGAGACGATGTTCTGCGATACAAACGGAATCGATGAACTGCGCGCAATTTGCGCACAGGGCTGATTGGTTCCCATGGGCTCGCACCCGAGCTTTCGATAGTCTGGAGATCCTACCCAGAGTACAGGTAACAATAATTATAACCTCCAGTGAACTCCATACGGAGTAGGCATTCAAAGAAAGCAGTTAAGTTAATACGTGTTCTTCAATTTTCCGGTGATTTGTGTCCTGGCTATTAGAAGAGACTCTACTAATGCATAAAATCCACTCTAGGTACTGCATAGTCTTCGAGCGTATGTACAACATTTGCCACGCCTTTACTTGACTGCACTTCCCACTTGTTAGCCGGAATCTATGCATTCGATCTGCAGATCTCTTTTTTATTGCGATATTCTCTGGTGTCAGACGTGCCTGTATCCTGGTCTTTAGGCCTTGACAAATCACTCTGGCTTAGTTGCGATTAAAGTTTTTCGCTTTAGATCTCATTGGGAACGCGAGGCTGTGCGTCGGTCGATCGATCTCACGATGTCTGTCCTCGTGTCTCTGCTGATAAACTAGGTATTACATTTTATCAGAAGGCAGAAAAAGACAAAACAACCAGTGATTATATCTCCGGCAAATTATCCGGGTTTGTGGCTCATTCTACAGACCATACCGCGAGAATCGGCAATCCGGAAGCCGAGAATACAGTTCATATCGGCGGCTCGGCTCATCCTGGTTCTCGCCCCTCTTCTCAACCTCACTTCAGCTTCTTTTACAAATACTAGTCCCCTCGAATAATAATAATCCCTCTGGGATGCCGGTTCAACATGTTTTCTGCAGCCTGAGCCTCTTTGGACCCATTTTATTCCCAGTTCACCGCTTCTTATGCCGTAAGTGCGAACGGTGGATCTCGATGCCGTCCACGAACCGTGGGTAAGAGGGGTTTTAGTGGGACTTTGAGGTCAAAGACGTGGATTCGGTCGATGCATCCCGCGGCAGAGATTCAGGTACGCATCCGTACTCTAGCCCACTATTATTCCCGCAGAATGCCATTATTGTTCTTCTTATCCCTTGACCCCGCGTGTACCATAATCACATCCGGTGCAAGGGGGAAGTCATCAAGGGATTGGCCACAGGACGCATACAGAGAATCTCCCATCGCTTTTCCACAGCTACTGCGTCCCTTGGCACAGCAAGGATGTGAGATCTAACTGGACGTTTCAAGTTCTAATATTATTACTATATGAATACCCAGGTAAGTGGGGACAGCTAGTACCTGTTTCGTTTTAGAGTCGATGTCGACTTCAGCTTCATCGCGTCAGCTTTTGCTTCGGCCGAACGTACACCGCTCCGGGAAGCGCGCCCAATCCTTGAAGAGACTAAGTAAAACTTCATGGATGATGGAACACCCTTATCACATTATTCAATACAGTGATCGATATCGCAGAGGTTTCCAAGCTAATAAGGAAGAACAGACGGAAAGTAGATGTGTCAGCTGCCTTTTAGTTGATCTCGACATCTGCTGTACGGAGTATAGCAGTAATATTTAAATAATCAACTATTTGAAACTCTAAAATCGACGATGTCGCAAAGCAATCGATGCAGCAAGTCTGTTGTAGAATGCTTCCTTGGAGAGCTCTTCAGAATTTCAATCAATACCGGAGCATAAAAGAAACCCTTGCAAGTGAAATACATTCTCGAATTCCTACTTTCTGTAATGACTCTCTCTTTCCAAAAACCTATTTATTTATTATTCGTGTCTCGCATATATTATCAGCCGTTATAAATATGAAAGTCTCTACTTCCCATCATACACCTTATATTTCATACTAACTTCCAACATAATCTCTCACGTAAATCATCCCCATACACCTTCTCCCTCAACCTAGCACCCCGCAGAGAACCATACAACCCCCCCCTCCCAACCCTCTTCGTACTTCCCATCATCTCCTCCCTCAGTCCGGGCGATTAGAATCATGAAAATAGGGAATATCTCAACTGAAGTCGGGTGTCGACCGCCCCATTTCACGAATTACTTCGACTCAAGAGAAGCGAGTTAGAATGCGAAGATCACTTCTGCACGAGTAGTCAGTCCCGAACACGATATCTTCTGGAGATGTACTCGTCTAGAACAGAACGGAACAGAAAGATTGTTCATTGAGTTGAGGAGATAGATCAAGGATATGTACATACATATTATACATTAGGTATATACACCATCGAGACGTTGCAGGATAGGGGGAACATAACTTTCGTTTGCGTAGATATGTTATTCATCCGCAATTAGATAATTACCTACATACCCGTTTATCATGTTCCATTACATCACTACTAGAAGTCCAAGGCAACTAACTATGAAGTTAGTTAGCTTACGTATATAGTACATACATACATACCTAGGTACCCAATGAAGGTCGGATACTTAGTTAGAGCTTGAGATGTCGATGCTTTCTTCCAGGGAACTATGATGTCCGAACAAACAGACCTCCAATCAAGTGAAAGCGTTTTGCAACGACAGAGAGTCAAGTATCATACGACGAAACGCTTTTGTTTTCTATCGCAATAAACCCCAGGCTGCTTATCTGGTTCAATGATGTCGGTGATCGTCAATTTCCAACTCTGGTCGGAAGGCGGAGAGTAGATCTTAGGAGGACGCTCCAAGAGGCAATATCTACAGCTATTCTACTCTAAGTTGTCAGAGCTTATGAGCTCATAGATCAGCTCTCTCTTATCAAGGGCCCAGGCACTTGCACGGGCCTGCGTCTCAAGTCTTAACTCAGTACGTCACAACTCAAAAGAATTATTAGATAAGCCTCAATTAAATTTGCCCCGAATACGGAGCCCAAATCAGATTCCTCAGCATCTAGATACTCACGAATGACAGAATTTCTAAGCATGAACTTAAATGCCCAGTCTATGTTTGTCTATCAACCCTCTATGTCGTGTGTTTTTTCCCAAATACGCACGTAATCAAAATGTAAAACAACGCTTGCCAAACGCAGGTGCACCATTTTTTTTAATGCCAAGCCAAAAGCTCCCAGCTGTGGCGTTTAGTCAACGTACTTGGGAAGCGTCTTCATGACACCGTCCCGGGCAATGTCTTCCATAGCCTTGGTGATCTCCTTGAGGAATCGCTCGTCGGTGCGCAGATCGTCACCGAACAAGGTCGTGATGCTAAGCAGCTCTCTCGGGTCGCTACCCTCCTGCGCGAGCCTTGGCCTGAAGCTCCTCGCGCATGGGGTCGTCGACGGTGAACGTGTTGCCGTTGTCGTCGACGCCGTTGATGTAACGGAACCAAGCGGCTGCAACGAAGACCAGGCGGCGGAACGGGCCTGTGACCCACATCGACTCGGCGATCGAGGGCATGATGAACTGGGGAATCTTGCCGGAAGCATTCAGACAGATACGGGGCAGCTGGTCCATGATTGTGGGGTTGGAGAAGCGCTCGATGAGCGTCTTGCAGTACTGATCAATGTCGACGCCTGGGATCTCGGGTAAGAGAGGCTTCACCTCCTCCTGCATCATCTGCCAGACGAACTTGCTGAAGAGCGGGTCCTGCATGACCTCGTGGACGTATTTGAAGCCAGCCAGCTGACCGGGGTAGCCAATGGCCGAGTGGGAGCCGTTGAGCAGACGCAGCTTGTGCTTCTCGAACTGCTCGACTTCCTTGACATTCTTGACGATCTGGACACCGGCCTTCTCGAATGGAGGGCGGCCGTCACAGAAGTGGTCCTCGATAACCCACTGCATGAAGGGCTCCGTGACGACTGGCCATGAGTCCTCAATGCCAAACTCCTCTGCGAGCGCCTTCTTGTCGGCGGGTGATGTCTGAGGGGTGATACGGTCGACCATGGCGTTGGGGAAGTGGCCCTTGGTGTTGATCCACTCCGCGACCTCGGGATCGCGCAGGCGAGCAAACGACGTGAGCATGTGGCGCGTGATGGCACCGTTCTTCAGCATGTTATCGCAGGACATGACGGTGAAGGGGTTAAGTCCTTGCTGGCGGCGGCGGACCATGGCGGCGTAGAGGAAACCGAAAGTGGTGCGCGGGGCCTTCTCGTTGGCCGGGTCAAGGTCGAACTGAATGTCAGGGTGCTCGCTCTGGAGCTCGTGGGTGTTCTCGTTGTAGTAGTAACCGCTCTCCGTGATGGTGAGCGAGACAATGTGGGTATCAGGGTGTGCCATCTTGGCAATGACGGCCTCACGGTCATCAGGGGCAAAGAGGTATGAGTTGATACTGCCGACGACGTTGGCAAAGCTTCCCTTGGCCGAACGCTCAATGACGGTGTAGAGGTGGTCCTGGGATCTCAGGGCATCACGCATGCCCGCATCGAAGGGCTGCAGACCAACACCGCAGATTGCGTAGTCGGTCACGCCATGCTTCTGCATCAACTCGTGGACGTAGACAGCCAGGTGAGCTCTGTGGAAGCCTCCAACACCAACGTGGACAATTCCCTCCTTAACAGCAGGACCACGCTGGTAGGTAGGAACCCTGACCTTGGCGGCACCTGCGGCGGCCGCGATCTGCGAAAGGTTCTTGCTGTTGAGCTTGAGGGGAGCCATTATTATGGGGATGAGAGAGACTGAATTGAATGAATGAACGACAAGAGCGTCATGAGTTGTAAATTTCCGCGACTTTTAACTTAAAGAGATTGAATTAATTATATAAGCATGTCTGCAATGGCCGCTTTCGGCTGCCGTAGCTATCAGCACTCGCGGGGTTGGCTTTTGCCACAAGCATTTGGAATAACTTGGACAATATGACATCAAGACGGGTCCGCTCGCATCAGAATAGCCATGAATAGCCATGAATCAGCATCCAGTTGTGATGGGAAGTTGCCGTCAATAATAATGATAATGGCTGGCTCTCCATCCTGATGGCATGAATGCGATGCGGCTTCATGTTTGGCGGGGTGTCCCAATTCGATATGACGCTTGAGTTAAGCCGGAGAAGGATAGTTAGATAGCTTTATCGTGGGAAAAAAAGGGGGAGGGGCGCGGAGGTGGAAGTTTGGGGTAAAATACACGCTCACCGGGTCTCACTTGTGTCACGTAAAATACGGTGACGTGCCGCCATACCGTATTGGACTTAGCGCAATACAAGAGCTTACTGCGAACGGATTGGTAAATAACAGACAAAGGCCGATATTATTGTCGTCGTCGCTACCGGCTTCAAGAATGGCTTTCTTCCTCTGCTCCCTACAATGGGAGAGAATGAATTGGATCTGAGCAAATCATAGGCTGCGGACGGACCCATCGGATATCCAAAAACATCCTCTGGTGTCATGGTGTCGAACGTTCCCAACTAGTTACAGGCAAGCTTCTCACATTCTTCTGCGTGGCCACGAACAGCGCAGGCAGCACCTTTCTCTTCAGGCTGAGATCTCTGCAACTTATATTTCAAAGGTCATTCGAATGTCCAGGAACAGGGGATACGTCGCTGTCCACGCCATTGAAGAAGCAACTGATGATTTCAATGATATAGTCGAGTCCTAAGGTAATTAAAGGATGACTGCGACGGCTGGTGGAAGAGCGGATATGGCAAATCAAGACTTCTTATTCTGTGGCCTGGAACTGGCCATTATCGATTCGACATCAGTCGAGACCCACGATGGGAAGACTTTGTCTTTGAAAGAACTGAAGAGGGAAAAGGGAACATATATTTGAATACTTTGGAAATGGATACACTGAGCGTGTGAAGAAAGGAGACGTCCCCCTCCTGATAAAGTACCCCAAGGAGGTGGGAAGTGTCGACTTCGTCACGCTGCATGAGAATTGTAATGATCAATGAGTTCGATAGAGTTTCGTCTGTATTTTATGTAGTTTATTTCAGTATATAGACTGCTTAAGCTTGCAGCAACAAGCGCTAAGTAGAGTTTATTTCAAGTGACCCTCACGAAGACTATCTAGAATAGGGACCTGAACATGGTGCGTTAGATGTCATCTTTCCTTAGCCCGAACGCAGGAAAGCCCAAAGCAAATTATTGTGTATTCCTGCGAAACGATTGAACAAAAGGACAATTATCGAGCGAATTGGGAGCATAAAATTAAAACTTTCTGCTAAGGCTTGCACACATACTAATTCTAAGGTACCAAATGTATTACTGTAATTGGCGACAGTATCCTTGCCATTGAGCTGAGTTACCTAGAGCTCAGCCAACTCAGCTCAACCATGCAATTATCTACAACTTTCCTAGTATAGTATTCTAGATAAATTAATCTTTGACTTCTATTCAACTTAATTCACTAAGAACAAAGACTCGACACCCTCCCATGGGATCGGCAGCGCGCATAAGACGACCCGATATGTAGACGGAATCAAAGGAGGACCAAATCAGCTCCGCTAACACTAGAATAGGTCTTCTCTTCTAGCGGTGTGGAATTATGGTTACGCGGGTATGATTATCTGCGCTAATCCACTTCTTGATTCTTGCAGCGAAGTGTTTAGTGTATGCACGCATGCATGCAAAGTACGAGATGCGGAGTCAGGTACACAATTGGGTCTAGACTTAGTTATGCTTACTTTGGAGAATGTAAGAAGGGATATACCTAGGTACGTATAAGTCTATTGAGTAAATGCTGAATACACTCTCATATGTACTATGCAGGGTACCTTTTGGTTCCTGGATCTGCTGTGATCTATACCATAGAGATCCTACACCGCAACTGCGGGGGGATGTGATAGGTTCGGTACGACTGAGCTGGCTTTGACCTGCCGTGATTTTGCGGTGGACTATCGTTTCTACTTTATCGACGAAGAGCTATAAGTTCATGACGATGTTTGAATCATTAGTTGCAAAGTAACGTCGAGACAAGAGTCTATTCAATGAATCGCTAATATCACACCGAGGGGTATCTGATTCGCCTTCATACGGCACCAAGGACATAAGCGTAATTTCGGATGACCTTATGATCTCTGACTCCTATCTAGCCATCCTAAAAAAAACCCCTGAGTTACTGGAATACATAGACCATTCCGGAGCGATCGACACTGACTGTCATTCCATACGGGACCCTCAAAACGGCCACGTCAAGGATTGAGTCAAGGTGGCTCTTCAGTAGCTGTTGCTGTTGGAGGCTTATTACAGTGCTTCGCGGCGGCCGTCCACTGTGCTTCTTGCTACCTTTAGCCCCGGTTCCTCCGCTTTGTGCAGTCGTAGATGAGACACTGGGAAGGTATTCCGTAGTCACGACTAGTTGGGTACTTGCTTGCACGGTCTCGTAGCGAGGCTTTCCAGCCGTTACGCCGTCCGAGCTTGTGTCAAGTCCGCTGACGATCTTAGACAGTTCAGTCCGGGCAAGGTCCCAGAAGCGAATTTTGCGGTCTGATCCTGCCGAAATTATGAAGCCACATTTTGTACTCTCTTTGCCATCATCTGGCACATCGAACCCTACCGCAAAGGCACTGATCGCATTGCGGTCAACGCCACTCGGATTTATGCCGGCTAGTGATGATCCTGGGCCTCCAACAACGGGGGAGGGATTCGGTTCGATTCCAGCCGCAGAGGGAGTTGCGCTAGCAAATCGACTGAGCATACCCTCAGGCCGGTCCTCGTCAACGCGCCAGGCTTCGTAGTCTTTCCAGCTCGAGTTGATGAAATTATGAACGTGAGCATTTCGCAAATTCTGTTGGTTGCCATTGGCGGCAGTGCCGTTGGTGCCGCCAAGGGTTGGAAATGCAGCTCGATATACCTCGCGGCACTGCACCTTCTCAACATCCCAGACTGTAATCTCACTGCCGTGTCTGCTCCCTCCTGCCACGCAGACCCAACGACTCCGTCCTTTTGTTGGATGCACCTGTAATCTCTGGATAGCTGTCCCTCCTGGCAGACCCCAGGCCTTCAGGCGTACTCGGAACCGCAGGTCCCAAAGGTCGAGAATACCGTGAGTTGTACCCACAACCAACCAGGTATGCTTCCGATCGCAACAGAATGTCGTAGGAGTGCCATGGTGGATGGGGTTCTGAAGTGAGTACATCGGCAACATAGTCTTCATATCCAGGGCCAGAATGCGACAAGTGTTCGTGGCGATTAGAAGAGTAGATTGCGCTTCAGAGCGGAAGTGTTCCAGCCACGTAGCATATTCAACCGTGCCATCGGCTGCCGTGGGTAGTTGATACTTTCGAACAAGCTGCGGTTTGCCATACCTTACAGTCTCATTGGCATTGTGATAGTCGATCTTAACAGCATGGATGCTGCCATCAGTCGCCCCGCTTACGAAGGTATAAGTGTTCTCCACAAACGTCACGCATTTGACCTTCGCTCCAGAGGCATGATGGTGAGTTTGACGCGACCTTGGCGTCAAGTTCTTCTCGAGTCTGGTTGTATCCCACACTTTCACAGTGCTGTCGTCGGAAGCCGTGACAAAGAAGGCATGATCCGGTGCGACTGCTATCCGGTTAACAGGCCCGGCGTGCTCGCCAAACATAGCAACCAGGTTGCCTTCCGGTTTCCACGGCTTGTCGAGATCTTGTCCCGTGACCTTCTTGATGGGCCGGCGCGAATCAACTTCCTTCACAAATGGACCGAGATCAAATAGATCCGTAGGATAGTTCTCTGCGAAGACTGAGTCCAGAAGTCGTAGAACCATTGGATCATTGCCGCCGTAAGAATGATTGGCACGATACTTCTGAGGAGCAGGATCTGAAATGGTTGTTTCGCGTGCCATCGAGAGAGCAGAGCGAGGCGGTGTCTGCTTCTGAGATAACACATCGACCTCTCCGAACGCATTTTCTGACGTCATACTCGTTTCTGCGTAGGACTTTGCGTTGTCTTTGCGATTGAGTAGATTTATAGCGCTTGGTTTTCTTCGAATGTCTGTTCCTAAACTGCGCAAGCTCGAATTCTCTGCGTCGGCTGGTGTCGCCGGGCTTCCAGGCTCAGCGACCTTGGAAACTGTTTCCTTGCCATTCAGAGTCTTCCGGTCAATATCGGAGCTGGGAGCGGACGAGTTCTGAGACTCTGGAGCCCCTGGTGACGAGGATATCGGGGAAGCGGCTTGTGAATCGGTTCTGAGAACCCCCAGAGTGTTCTGACGAGCGATCGCGGTGTTAATTCCGTTCTCTCGTTGTCGCTGGCTCCTGGAACGCATATGTTTTCGACGAGCAGCTGGGCCAGTCTCAATCGTCGTCGAAGCGTCTAGCAGGGCATCCGCAATTGTGTGAGACTTTTGGTCGATATTGCTCACCGTCTCTGACTTTGCAGAAGAAGCTCGGCGCTGTTTAAAATTCTGATTCTTATCGAAAAATACCGTCTGTGGCGTGACTTCATGCTGCGTCAGTGGTATAATATTCCCCAGAAATGAGGGGGCTCCAGTGTCTGCCTCCTTTGTACGCCTCATAGCGACTCTCCAGATATATTCTTTGAGAGCGAGCAGTTTCTGTTCATCCTCTTGGGCCATGCCCAAACTTCGCAGGCGTGACAACCACTGCTCGTCCTCTTCATTCTTCGGGTGTCCGCTCAATGAAGCCCGATTCTTGTGAGTCCTAGGAACCTGACCATCGGCGCCAGTTAAATTGAACGTGCTGTCGCGAGTTCCTGATACCCAGAATACACCCTTTTCTGCTTTCGCTGCCCAGACTAATGCCATATCGTATATATTCTTGGGCAACGGCCGTTTCAAGGCGTCGAGTATTTCAAGCTCTGAGATATCCGAGACGTTGGTCTTGAGGTACGGTCGGATAAGAGGGGTTAGAATGCAATATTTGTCTGCCAACGAAAGAAATTCTGAGGAAGAGACAACGAAGTGTACTGCCGCTTCGCGAATCCAGATACTGGGGTGGACGAAGAAACGGACTGCAATCTGAAGAAGATCCCACGTAGTCGAACGTTGGAAAAGGCCGAGTTTCGCCATATTCGCAAGAGAGCGAAGCACCCTTTCCACAACGAATTCCTCAGAATCGGTCATTGATTGCACCATCAGAGGCAGGATGTATTCTTCTAGACTTGTACTGCCAACATATGATGCGACACCTACAACAGCTTCGAAAAAGGCGCATTTCAAGATCCAATCTTTGTCGTTCAGATAGGTATTTAAGTGACTGAGAATTACCTCGTTGGTCTTTGAATTCCCGAAGAAGACGCAAAGACTGGAGACGGAACCGAGGAACGCCCGTCGGACGGACACATCAGTGTCAGTCAAGAGTGCCTTTGTATGCACCTCGAAGTAGTCCAGGAGATCAATCCTCGCGACGTCATAGAGGTTGTGATAAGTGACATCTTCTGTCCAACCTGCTTCTGAACCAGACGGGATCAAGGAGGGCAGACGTGCGTCAGAACGTAATGCCTGTATCATGTCCAAAAACCTGAGAGACGACTGGGCCAGCGATGCGATGCATGATGCATATGCCGCACGCACCATCGGGCTGGGGCTTGAAGTAGTCGTGGGAATAAACGGCTGCAGCCTGGGAAAAATATACTCGGGAAAGAGGTAAGCATTAATGGGAGACAAGATTTGTACCGTGGACAAGAGCTGTGCCAAGGTTCGTATTGCAGAGACCTTTACTATGTCCGACTTATCATTGAGAAGGATCATGACATAGGGCAATATCCGGTCTAGTTTAGCTTCATCCGTGACTCTTTCGGCGAAGGCCAGTAATATATCGCAAGCCTTGACTCGCGCAGAGGCCTTGACGGTATTTCGCAAATTAGACACCACCAGATTAAGGAAAATCAGAGACCCGTCGTCTGAATGTGGCTGTGAACTCGAAGGTTGATGTTGGTAATTAGGAAGATCGACATGGACAGGCAAAGTATGACTGGTAAGTTTAGGAGTAGTGAGCTTCGAGCCGTCCCTAGTATTTTTCGAGGCTGAGCCCAGAAAGTAGGATATCTTGTCAAAATCCAAATATATTCGCTCAATTCTTTCATCAGCTTCATTCATATTTCCCGTATCGGCATCGATCTGTCCTCGACCTGATGAAGAGTCGGTCATTAAGGACATGTATTGGTGCAGGAAGCTATAAAAGTACCCCGGGAAAGCTTTGTGCCTCCAGAAGTTGAGATACTCGTCTGCAGAGTACCTCGATTCAGGCTCGATCTGTATCATGTGCAATATCAGTTCCCTTATATCCGGGTCTTCGATCTTAATCAGGTGATTATGTTCAGGGCTGTATTCTCCCTTGCGGTACTTATACATCTGGCTGAGGGTGAAAATCGGAGCTTCGAGGAAGAGTTCAGCAATGACGCATCCGGCACTGAATATGTCCATAGCCCAGTTCACGCTTCTGCTTCCAGGATCCTCGCCGGCAACGAGGAATCTCTCCGGGGCGAGATAACACGTGCGTCGTCCTGAAGTGTCGAAATAGAAAGAGAAATCTGCTGGATTATCCTCAGGAAGGAATGTGGGCTTGAACGATGACGAAAAATCTGATAGATAGAGCCAGTTCCATGAGGTGACGAGGACATTCTCAGTCTTGATGTCTCCATGGAAAACGTCTTGCGCGTGACAATCGCGTAGCGCACATAGAAGTTGAAACGCTATCCATTTCTTCTCAATATCCTCTAAGAACGGACGTGTGCTAGTTTTATGTTAGAGAATCAGTGCCATAACATTGGGGTCAGAAAGAATCGATAGACTCCGTACCTCATCCGGTCATAGAGAGAGCTATGGATATACTGGCGCCCCAAATAACCACACGTACTCGTCTCTAGGACCCGCTGATAGCCCAGCGCATTTGGCACATCCGCCAGTACTTTACGTTCCCCTGATTTCAAATATTAGAGTACTGTGGTTGCCTGAACAGACGGGTAGACGGACGAGTGATAGCTTTGATATAGGGATCCAACTTCATGCTAGGATAAGGTTTCATGATCACTTTTATGAAGACCAAGCCATTCTGCTGCCTGGCCCTGATACTTTTCATGAACCTTGCCGATCCCAGAGACTTCTCATAGACAAGATCTGATAGCTCTGGCACGTCGATCCCCGCCGACCCTGCGGACAGGGTCGTGAGGGAGTAACCCTGTCCCATCGTGTGGACGTACTCTTACCCAAACAGGGACGCTGATGTGTACAAAGGTGCCATCGACTAGCTTCGCAATTTGTACTTTATTTGCTGGCCCCGTAGAGCGACAGTTCATCCACTGCAAGAAGCGCGACCAAGCCTAGTCGATCGTCGAAGGAGTAGGATAATAAGAGGCTCCAGGTTAGATGTCAGCTGACGGTGGTGGAGCCGTGCACGTCACAACGGAACCTTAGATAAGCAGGTACCTTCCGCGGGCGGTGAAGCCCCTAAGTAGTGGCTTTCCGCACATCCGACTTCCTCGTGTCTTCAGGAGTTGTTTATTATTCTCTCAATCATCATCGTGGTCGATAGGGGGTAGTCATTGTTGTTATCTCCTGCGAAGTAGGAGGACGATTCAAACGAGTTTCCTTCTTTGATCGTTTAGAGTTTGTTTAATACCGCCTGTGGATACTTTTTTCTGCGGAAGCGAGTCAGTATGCCAAACTATGTCAACTCTGAAAGTAAACAGACTAATCCACGTAGACACGTACGCACCATAGTCCCTTCTACTAGCCTCATAAGACAAGTTGAGGGACCGGAAAACCATCTGGCTCATAAAACATCATACATCATTTACTCTCTTCCCAGCTGAGACGATACTGTTGACGCGGGCTGGAAAACACACATCTAGTCAACATTTACACGGAGAAATGGTCGCTGGAGGCCTATCTGCCTCCATGTCATCGAGCTTTTTACCCGGGAATGAGGACCCGGAAGTAGAGGTTCCTATCTTTGACGACAATGAGTCGCTGGCGGGCTTGGTTCAAAAAATCTCAAAGTAAATTTCCGCATCATCTCTCTGCACTACGGCAGTTGTTGACATAGGAATTGCAGCTATCTCATCCAGGTCATTCCACTCGTGCCACATACATTCGACCAAATGAGAACGTCATTAGCTGGATATCCGCTGCGGCCACTGATAACGTCCTTGTCCGAAAATGCCCACAATCAGAAAATCATTTGCGCTTTAATGTATGTTTCAAGGTTCCATAAGATGTGGGAACAAGCTCTAATCTACCTAGGATCGCAAAGTACCAATTTTCCAACGTTTCTGAAGACGACTGGGGTCTCAATGAGAGCCGTGGATACGCATGCGAGTATGTCGCATGGCAATTCTTGACCTATCTCTCTCATCGCGAAATAATAGACTTCTTGCTACGCGAGCTTCCCTCGCCAAGAAAGAATTCATCAGCCTTGGCTGCAGCAGAGAGCGGCTCTGCTGGGTTTGCACGGTCAACGGGATACTGCAGTCCTATGATCGATGAGCGAACACCATTACTTGCAGGATCTTCTCTCAACAGTCGCTTCGTGGGCCGTTCTGGAAAAGAGACGCAAGCTAGCACAAACACGCCTGAGGATGTGTGCATTTTCGAGCAGTTTTCCCTGTTTGCTGGGCTGAATGCGCTCGAGATCGCAACCATAGCACATGCAAAGAAGTTTCTCAGCCAAAATGTCGTACAAAGAATCATCGATGACATATGGAACGGAGAGGTTATTTTCTGGGATACTCTCAGCCTTCATTCTACGAAAGAGCCGAAAATTTTCAACAGAAGGTTAGTAACAACAAGTCCTCCGTCGGCATTATTATGGCTGACGGAGTCTACATTTTGTCAGGAATACGGACCCTTACTCTCGATTAAGAGTTCCAGCATATCGAAAAGCTTTCGAGGCAATCTTCTTTGTCTCCTTTCTAGCATTATATTACGCGGTAATGGTCGAAAGGGATCCTAACGAAATTAGTTTGCTCGAAGCTTTGATGTATATCTGGATTGCAGCCTTTTCTTATGACGAGCTGAGCGGCATCACCGATGCAGGGATGGCATTTTATCAAATGGATTCTTGGAGAATTTGGAACATGGGGATTATCGGAACCGGTCTTGCATTTGTCATTACGCGTGAGTCATCCTATCTCTACGCAGAGTCTGCCTTGCGCAAGTTAGTTCCAGCCGCAATAGGGATATGTTGCCTCCACGGCGTCAGTCGGAGACGCCGGATATCAGCAGTAGGATATCAGCTGAAATGATCGTGGATACAGGGACGGTGGGGCTAGTGAAGCAGAGTGATTCCATCACGGACATTTCCTTTGATATTTTGTCGCTGCAAGCTTTATTTCTTGTGCCAAGGCGAGTACCGGCATCGTCTGGGCTTCTACCAGGTTCATTGAGTGGCGACTAACGTATCAATTATCCAGGATTTGTTCCCTCGTGAGCTTGCATGGTTACTTTGGCACCCTTGTATGTTGAACTCATTCACCGCATCCCTATGAAGTTTCTGCAAGACAAGAAGGGCTGATACTCTGTGTGGTCTAGATACCAGTACTCAAGGAAATGGTATGTGTCTGATCAGGCTCAGCAGCTGAGGGCATGCGATTAGGCAGTGGCTGACACGGATCGATGGTATTAGACAAAATCTTTTCTCAAATTCATGCCGGTGGTGATTGTCTTGTACCTGGGTATGGTTTGACTGCGCCCTCCTGGAGGTCAGTCGCTAAACGATGTGGCTGCAGGCTTTTTGACGACCTTCACGATGCTGGCCCGTGACCGACTGTCATTGAGGCAAACGTCCTGGATCTTGGTGAAGGTGTTCTTTGGGTAAGGCGGTCAAGAAATTCGAGATGCACCGCTGTTTGCGACGAGAGACTGACAACGGTAGCAGATCGAGCCAGCTCGGATTCGTACGTGTATTCTACTCTCACCTTGTTCTATAAAGTGGCTGAATCGATTGGCTGTCAGGACATCGCACACGATGTAAGTTTACGTCCGCAAGCGCCTGTCATGCAGGCATAATCGCAAGAACACGGGTGGCTGTGGAAATGGTTGGCTGTCGCGGTTAGATGGTTGACTTGGCTAATTTTTAGATTTCCCCGATCTTCGGCTACGGCCTAATGTAAGTTCGACGTTCCGTCCTTATACAAAACACCAAATCGCACTCGCATCTCTCTGCAGTCACGTTGGACTCCTAGGGCCGTTGGTGGCGCGGTGTTGCACGCTCAACACCGCGGGGCTCTTGGGTTCACGCGACTTCGGGAAGGCCCCTTCACCTCGACGTAGATCGACCGAGAAGCAAGCGTTGGAGATGAAATTTCCTTTCTCGATCATGCCTGGAAAATAATAATTATTGATGTGGCATGATGATAGGCTCGTTTTTATCTGCATGACGAACATGCTCCTGATCTCGTCGCTGGTCAGTCTGATGACCATGAGCATGGAGGGAGTTAGTATTATTATTTATCCAAATGCCGCCGTATCCACGTCAGAACTGCAGCAGGACGCTAATGGGATTTTGCAGGTCATGTCACATGCTCGTGAGGAATATCTGTTCCAGTATGTTATCTCTGTTCCTGAGGAGCACCACCGGTTCGTTCCTGACGTCTTCCATTCAGATTATCGATCTACGTGTTGGAGAGCAGCAACTCCCGCCGCCTAACATACTTCCTGCCGCCCTTGGTGAGTGCTAGCTAGCTCCTGTGTCTCGTCGTGCAAGCTTTCCTGCCCGAAGCCACTGCTTGGCTGACACAGACATGGTCCTAACTAGGTAACTCACTAACTGACTGACTCTACTCTAGAACCTCATCCCACTATTTTTCCTACGCCCCTTACGCCTGTTCCTGTCCGCAGGCACCTCGCGCCGGGTGCGCATTGTGCTGCTCAAAATTACGCACTTCCCGTTTGTGGTTATTATCCTGGCGTACGAGGCTAGTCGACGATACGCCTCTGGGAGTTTGCAGACAAACCATTATTCGGCCATCCCCACGCTCCGAGGCCACCCCGCCGCGGCCCAAGCGCCGTCATTGGCCTCTGGCAAGGAACGGATCAGTGCGGGCTACGGCCCCGAAGCGCGCGGGTCCGAATCCGTTCCCGCCGGACGTCCTGCTCGTCTGGCCGAGGCGATCAACGAGGTGGAGAGACTGCGTAGCCAGGTCGAGCGAGTCGCTGCCACTCTGGCCCTCCAGCAACGGTCGCAGTGAATTTCAGCATTCATTCAATCAAACAATCAATAAATTTAAAAAAAAAACAACATTCAGTGCAGGGTAACGTGGCTCGCGCGCGGGGTCGAACGGCCAAGCAGAGAACGCGCCAGGGGTGTGATTGCCACTGCCCTGTCTGGTATATACACGCACGGTAGCCTCATCGGGTCCACCCGTTAGTGGCAGGGCCGGGCGCTTGGGGGTCGATTACTATTTATTATTTTCTTTTTGATGTGATGTTGTTTGTTCAACAACCCACAGTGATGACGAACAATGAGAATCAGAATCAACCACCATGTCTGTCTTGTTGCATGAGTGTTGTGCACCCAACCATCTGCAAGAAGTTCACGGTAGACTGACCTTGGTTCTGCTGGACAGCATCGGGCACCGGCGGCAGCGGTTCTCAGGCGCAAGAGGCTCGAGGGACCTCTCTTGGTACGGGCTAGTGCTGTACCTACTTCTGAATCTGTGGTGATTTGCCTCCCTGGACCATATGCGAACATGAGGCCCTGCAGGCTTCTCGAGCCTATTGATCCTGCAGGCAACGTTCCTCCAGGATAATCTCTCCCTCGAACGCTGCTGCGGCTGTGCTCTCCAATCATGCTGGTCGACACGCACTGCTTCTTTGCCAAGCCAGGTAACCAGAGTGTCGGGACCTGGCTAAACCACTTTGATTCTTTGACCACACAATCATCTAAAAGTCCGGCGATGCCCGGCAGTATGTTGTCTGGGCCAGTCCCCTGCAGTTGTAGACGAGACCCGGTCCCTTAGGGCGACCTAGAATAGCAGGTGCTGCATGGGGCAGGTCAACCGCCCTGTCTGCTGGACTCTAATCCTTCTGCTCCTCATCGTTAGTATCACCACCATTCTACGGGGCCGGAAATGTAGAAATCGCTTCAGACGACCGGGCCCTCCACTTAATTCACCCCCCCGGTCTACTCAGAAGCCTCCGACGCCCATACCTGATCGCACACTTCCGCCACTAGTAACTAACATTTGTCGCGTCTATAAGGTGGGTGCTAGCAAGATGGTCTGAGTCTCCAGACTGGGGCCGGTTGTCCCGCTTGCTTTCCCCCCCGATTCTGCCTTGTGTGTTCTAGGCATGTATTCTTGTTTTCCAGAGCATCTCACCGCCGTCGATGCAGTGGCTATACCTTCTGCGATTGTCATACAAATGACGGTGGTGACGGTTTCTTCAGCCCCCTTGTCGGTGGACCGTCACGAGCATTTTTATCTTGGATCATCATAGGGGTGACCTTATATACTTCCTGTGGCCTCATGCCTCATCCCCTCATCTTCAAGGCCACGAGATCGATTATTTCTTTGTTGTTTCGGTCCAAAGAAGCTTTGTTTGCTGCGGGCGCAAGTCTCGAGTATCTTTTTCTTTTTCTTCAGACCAGCTCGTACGTCAGTGGTTACCTTTTGATTATGAACTTGGCCCCTCCGCCCTTTTCGGTGCCATCGTCGGCAGCAGACTCACAAGGCGGGGTTTCTGGGCTCGACAGTACGATGGTATATGCTCCTTCTCATCTAGACCCTCATCCGGAATCCATGAGGAACCATCCCGGACAACTGTCTGGTTTGGGGATCTACCACTGCGCGATGGAGTCGCTTCCTTCTCAGCCAAGGCTTGGTTCGAGGCCTCAGCCGATGCACCTATCTATGAACGAATGGCAGGGAAGCGCTATGCCAGACCACAGTCTACCAAACACCTTTCTCAGCGCTGGTGGCATCCCAGGAGAAGTAACATATCAGACTTATGGAGCTCGCTCGATACCATCCAACACTACTCTCGACTTTGCGCATTACCCGTCTCACAATATGGACCTCTCTCAGTGTTACGGCCATGAAACAGCATTCTGTTCGGACAGAGGCACATTCTACGATCAATCGGGCAGCTCGTGGCCAGTCACACCAAGTTCCCGCGCTACGACGCCATCAGTAACTCCAGTCAGAGTGAAAGAAGAGCTTGATGGGGCCTGGGAGCCTCCGTTCTTTCGAGATCCACGGGACGAGTGCCACGCGCAGACAATGTCTACGATTCCTCAAGTCGTGGTCGACAATTCATCATCCCCTCAGATTTCGCGCGGCCAGCTCAATGGGAAATTCTTCGGAGGCTCAGAGGTCGACTGGTCCACTCGACGTGGCCGGAGCAGCTCAGTAGATCACTCGTCCATCGAGCTGTCGCCAAAGTCGGAAAAGGATAATGAAGGGGTCGATCTGGGCCGAGACGTTGCCTCGATGAGTGGATTGCAGTGCAACGTGTGTGGGTATCTCTTCACTAGACGCTCAAATTGCCGTGAACACATGAAAAAGCATGATCCCAGCCAGAGGAAGGGTTACGAATGCGAAACCTGTGCAAAGACGTTTGGGAGGAGAACAGATCTAAAGAGACACGTCGAAAGCGTAAGGACATCACTTCTCTGGGAAACTCGATCGCTAATCGGGTGGATAGATACACCACGGTACACGAAGATTCGGTTGTGATCAATGCGGTCGACGGTTTACACGCCATGACACTCTGACAAGGCAAGCACAACTGGCCTTGGAGCCCTTATCTTGTCTGCTGTTCTTAAATAACACTTGGAAATGACAGACACTGCGCGGATGGATGCAAACGAAAGCAGCGGAAACACGACCGAGTCGAAAGTCCTACACACCAGGAACCTTCTGAACAATATCCTTCTCCGTCGCCTTCATTCGAAAGTCCCTTATATGTGAGCCGATTTGGTTCACTAGAACAACCGCTTACGACACGAATTTCATCCCAGCCAGGTCCGGTGAAGTCTCCGCTTGGCAGACCTCATTCGCCAGCAAAACGAAAGTGAGGACACCGAAGTCTTTCACAATCTCTTACTTTCCTTTTCTCTTCCTCTTAATTACTGCATCATCGGGATAATATGCAATCCGGGGCGAATAGATATTTGGATATTCAACTGTTGCTTTGGTCGCTACGAAGCTGCTCACTCTAACTCTTGACGTTTGCTACGTTACTAGGCCACAAGGGCGATAATTCCTGCGGACTTCTATTGCTTTCTTTCCAACAACTTCTTATTGGTCACTCAGGAAAGAGATTCTGGTTTTTTTCTTTAATATCGGGTTGTCTCCTTTCTCTACCATCAATGTCACGTGGTCTCCCTCTTGCGCCTCACGTCTGCATCTGCTGAGGCTCTGTGATTTCTCTTTGGCCTAAAGGTCTTCTGGCATGATAGAATGAATGCAGGGAGACTGGAACCTCCGTTGCTTCATGGAATGATTCCCAATTTTGCGATTATCTCGAGACGAGTCGCCGCTTGCCGGGGATGTCCGGCAGCGCTATTCAATATGCTTGTTCTGGCCCCTTTTTTTGGTTCATGGGAAAAGAAAATAAAAATAAAAATAATAGTGTACAGAGCAGAAGGTTGCCCGTCTAGGATCGTTTTTACAGCCTCATATTGAAGGCAAGAAACATTTCCCTGTCGCCTAGAAAGCCGAAAGGCCCGAGTACTATACTGATCAGGAAAACGCTGATCTCAGTTAGTATCTGTGCAATCCCTGTTGAACCTGTACCTGTACCACATTTGTTTCCTTTCACTTGTTGGTGTATTACTATTCATCTCTTCTGGTTGTTAGTTACGCCTTGTTCGATGGAAGGCATCATTGGCCCCCCGCAGCAGTATCTGATAACAGTACCCAATGTTGGAATCAAGGGGATATGTTGATCTCTCATTGCATGACGGTTCCATCGACCAATCTTGCCGGTGCAGATACATGAGTCTTCAGCATCGACTGAATGAAGCGCCACTTGTTAGAGACTACTAGGGAGTGTCAAAGTGTCGACCAGTCGTTTTTCTCATTTCCGAGGTGTTGGTTAATCGGTTAGCTAGTCGCCGCTGTTGGCTGATCTTCAGGGATGCTTGTTTCCAAATTGCGGCTGTACTGCCCCGGAAAAATGGTCAACCACTTCTAGGGCTTCCAACGGTGCGAAATGGGCCTAGGATCTCTCTGGTGTTTCCTTCCGAAGATCTGCCTGTCATCTGGCAAGTGTCTTTCCTATTCCACAATGCGCACAGCGCAGAAGGCGCGATCTGTGTCTAACTCTGAAGTTGATTTAGCCAAAAATAGTAGGACGGAATCGGCCCCCTCTATCCAAGCAGCCACAGTTGATTTGACTCTCAAAAGATTGGCTGACACAATGACTGACTTCTCCAAATGTGTCCTCTTCTGTCTAGGTTCATGCAAATCAGTCTTCTAGCCGTGATCCTTCGTTGGTCATGGAATCACCAGCATTGTGGTCCGCTGGGAAAGACAAGCGGCCATTGGCGAGATTATTTCCTACCAGACTGTCGTTGAAGAATAAGAGGTTAACCATGTGGAGACACAACCGGACGCTTCTCAAATATCAGAGCGAGTGGGCCATTCTCGCCTTGTCCTCTCACTGAGCCCGTAGGACACCTTCACCATTCACTATTTAGTCCACCCGCGCCCCGGGGATCTTCCCGAGGCCATGACGCCTAATATCGCTTATGGTAGAAGCTCGGAGATCATGGAACATCGAACATGGTAGGCAGCGGGACTGGTGACAAAGATTGCCAGCTGCCCCAGGCTTACCTGTCTCGGAGATCGGAACGACTATCCTAGAGACGGTCTGCCACGCCGTCTGTAGTAATAAATGCACAGTTCCGCTTGGACGCTGGGACGTGCATCCAGGAATTTTTTTGGAGCGCCCCTGATGCGACGCCTCCATGGGCCGTTCTACACTAGAGGATGCACACGTTATTCTTGCCTGCAATCTCAACCAATGCAAAGCGCCAAAAACCCAGGGGTCATGACACTTCTAAGTTCTAAGACCGAATGGTCGAGTCGCCACCTCACAAGCGCCGCATACTTAGGCGCCGCCTCGATGGTTGCGGCACCCCAGAATGGAACCAACGTTCGTTTCCTCCGAATGAGGTCTGCTCACTGGACCGTCGACTGACAAGTGACAAAACCCAACAATTGAGTCAAGTGCATATTCAAGTCAATTGGACTAACTAACTAATAGATAGCTGGCCCGTCTATCTATGTCTGCGGGACTGTGAAGAACGGGAAATACGGCTCTGAACAGGGGTTAGCCAAGCTGCTTAAGTTCATTTAACTACACTTTTGAACTGTCTGAACAATTAGATGGCCACTTTTATCTATGTACGTTCATGCATGAGCATATCCCTGAAAGAGGAAATTTGAGTTCTCTGCGTTGGTCGAATCCTTGCAATTTGGTCCATACGATTCTGGAAGGTCACGCTATGGTGATACCTTGATGGCTAAATAATAATAATAATGCTGGCGATTCGGGCGGAAAATCACTATCGACTCAGTTTACCCGGGACTGGTTTTGCGGAGACGAATATCTCACTATTTGATGACACGTCTGACACCCCAAGAGGCTAGACCTCTGACTAGTGGTTCTCTCTCTCTCTCTTGGCTTTCTTTGTCAGGCATTGCAGATATGGTAGTATGGTAATGACAAGCAATCCCATCTACACTTATGCCCCATTCCGATCTTCTCTCCGAGAGACTATCTAGCCATCATTATTACGCCATTTTCAGTCTTCTTTCTCTTCAGAAGCCTGATCACAAGTCTATAGGACTTAGTTCTGGTTGCAATTATTGGCAACTATTGTATGAATCGCGTCTCGGGTAATTCAGACGTTATTTTGATCGGCGTAAATAGTCACGGTGAATGACAGATTTTTGCGCATCAACGCACGTCAAACTTAAGATTATTTACAAAAGTTCAGGCCCTGTCAGATGGTAGACTGTGATATGCGAAATACGTCATGTGTTACCTGCAAGCTGCGGACAGATGTTACTCTACGAGTCTACTAACTAACTGGTTATTAGTTGAGTACCATAGTTACGAGGAGAACTTTGAATCAAGAGATTCGAAAAGAATTTATGTTAGAACTTCGAGCTTGACAAGTAAATCGGGTTGTAGGTTTGATATCGTTTCTCTCTCCAAAGGGTTGAAACTCCGGAACTTCTCTGGCAGCCCTTATTCGATCAAGTTGATCCAGGTGAGGTGAACTAGATGTTTCTGCAGAGACACATCGACAGCTGTGCTGCATGAAGAACGAGTACGGCTGATATTTGGTACGCCAGGGAGAGTAACAGCAGCTTTGATGTCATGATAATGTCCGATCAAGAATATACTGAAGTTCACTGTCGCTGCCTCGATTATTTGCGGGTATGACTTATCGAGTTCAATTGCTCGATGGTGTTGAGTGATGCGACGGCATTTTCTTCATGCTTGATAGAAACCCACGACGTCATTGACCTCCGTTGAAGGATGAGGTGAAGTCATCTGCTGCTTTTACTGTCTTTGGCGTGGTTGATGTTTGGCCATCCGCACAAGTCGACCTTGGTGACGGACCAGACCTCGCTCAAATCCGACTCTCGCATCACCCTCGGACTACAGAACGCATTGGAACCGTACTCTCAAATGCTGTATGACGACGTCGCAAGTATCTACGTGGTTGATTGCGCGACAGAAACTTGCTACATATGGTACGGTTTCATCCATACGCGATCCGTGTTTTCTGCAACGGGTCAAAAGTACAGCCCCATTCGCAAAGCAGGCAGATCAAGCTCGATACCGTAGTGTACCTCGCATTTCCCGGGTGATCGACCGTACTTTTGAGAGCCAAAGTCAGCACTTTCTTCATCTTCAGCTTTGCAGAATGTCGGTCTGACAGGGGGGGAGACAAAGGTTGTTTCCACATCCCAGCCGCACATCACTATCTCCGGGTCTTTTTTTCTCAAGCCGAAAATGGTCATTGCGGTGGGATTTATGTCAGGTTCAGCGTGTAGTACTGGGTAGCAGTTCATTCCAAGTCTTCTTTATCTAGTCGTCCTCCAGCTCTGCAGATATGCCTGACGGTACACCGCTGGTGACTTGCACTGAACTCTGATCTGTGACACCGTCATTCTTATGGTCACAGAGATTGAGAACGATGGTTCCATTCCATTGAAGAAGGTGATCGAAGTGAGCGAGCATCAGCAGAGGAATTGTTGATGTAGACAGTAGACTAAGTAGACTGTTAACGTCGTTGTGGGGATGATCTTTTTGCCGCTTCTCACCGCCAGCACGTGCGGGCGGCCTGACAGGACCCCGTGATTTTGCCTTCAGGGGCCAGAATCAGATTATTATTTACAATTAATTATTCGCCTTTCTTTGCGATTCCGCTCCTCCACGCCGTTCTTGCGACCAAGATGAGCACGACGACAACAATGACTCAGACCATCACGGCGGAGAACGTTCTCACGCTTTTCCCCGACGTGGATACCTCCCTGGCGCGTTCTGTGTTTCCGACGTCGGCTGCTGGATCTTCGGCACGCGATAGCGGGGAGTTGGAGGGGTACGATGAGGAACAGATCCGTCTGATGGATGAGGTCTGCATTGTGCTGGATGAGAATGACAAGCCTATTGGAAGTGCTACCAAGAAGACATGTAAGCTAGTCCTTCTATTCTCTACCTTGCCCCTCTATCGTGGGAAGATAACGCGGGGTTATCCCTCACTACTCAGGGGAGTAAGCAATAATGTTCGTGCATTCGAGAAAAAAAAAGGCTAACTATCATGTTCTTGCACAGGCCATCTTATGACGAATATCAACCAGGGTCTCCTGCACCGAGCGTTCTCTGTCTTCCTCTTCGACTCGCAGAAGCGTCTGCTCCTCCAGCAGCGTGCCACTGAGAAGATCACCTTTCCCGATATGTGGACCAACACCTGCTGTTCCCACCCGCTAGGCATTCCCGGTGAGACCGGCGCTGAGTTGGATGCCGCTATTCTGGGCGTCAAGAGAGCCGCTCAGCGCAAGCTGAACCAAGAGCTGGGCATCAAGGCTGAGCAGGTTCCGTTGGACAAATTTGAGTTCTTGACCCGGATACACTACAAGGCTCCCAGTGACGGAAAGTGGGGAGAGCACGAGAGTATGTTGGCCTGCAGGCCTGTTTTGGGTGGCCATAAACAGAATTACTGACTTTTCGTGCAGTCGATTACATCCTCTTCATCCAGGCGGACGTTGATCTCGACGTTAACCCCAACGAAGTCCGCGACACCACGTATGTTTCGCCCACCGAGCTGAAGGCGATGTTCGAGCGGCCAGACCTGAAGTTCACGCCGTGGTTCAAGCTCATCTGCAACTCCATGCTGTTCGAGTGGTGGAGCCATCTCAACACCCCAGCGCTCGACAAGTTCAAGGGCGAGACGCAGATTCGACGCATGTAATCGCAGTGATTCCCATGGTGTTATTAGTTTGTTATTCATAAGTAATGCCGGATAGGCACAAGAGTATATTTGTTGATATTTGCGCATTCGAGAGAAACCGGCAGTTGCATCGGGAGCGATATTTGGATACCAATTATGCGAGCATACCTGCATTCAACCCGTCATACCATAGATGGGTTCGCATATTATTTTTCTAGAAGAAATCAGAAATTTTCATCCTCGTGATGTGATGTTCTAACCATACGCGGAGGAGAGTAGGATTGACGACCAAAATCTCGTGAATATTCAAAGAAGACAACCATCCTCATCGACATTCACAGCCCCATTTCCAGATCATTCCCCAGCAGAAATGTTCAAGCGCCATCATCCGACTACAACCTTTCACTGCCCTGATGGACCCATCAATGAATTCGATGAAGGGGTCTTACCACTCTTTTCTGCATCTACTTATTTCCCTCTCTCGCATTCTAACTCTTCGTCCCTTCCATCAACCTCTGCGCACAGTACAGTACTTCTCCCTTTCAGGCCGTAGCCTTTGCGGGATATAGAGTTATAAAACACTCCCCTTCATACCATTCCATGACCGCAAGGGTAACTTATATATAATTAAGTAGATGCCGTTGATATTTTTGTATTCCTGAGCTCTAGTCCTTTTCACCAACAATTATAATTCGCATGTTGAGTTCTTTCTTCGTCTCTTTACGTGGAGATTTTCTGATATATGTTGAATCCGGTACATTGCGTTGTGCTCTGTCGGAAAACCAGCTTTGGCTACTATAAGCATCGACAACGGGACCTTCGTGGTTGGTTTCGAACAGATCATTTTAAGCTTTTAAATCACACCAAGAGAGACCGACGTCACATTTGGCGATCAGGAGTCACAGGAGATTGGAATTCATGTATGGATTGTACCGTCCTTAATTGACCAAGTCGTCAAATGGCGCGAAGATCTTGATTCAGATATGTTTGAGCATGTCTGTATCGATGCAACTTTTTGGACTGAACGGCTTTCAGAAGCAAGTACAGGACACCATAGCGATATTCAAGAATCAGTTGTGTGATCACCATTATGCGGAGCACCTACCCTACACTGGCCATTGGAACACTGGGTTCATTTGACCGCTCGAGTCGAGGGCATCTGGAGAACTATCAGATGCTAGAATATTTCATACAACTCGTGTACACGTGCGATTGCACAAGAGAAGCAGAACAAATTCTAACTTCTTTCTCAAACTATAATGTCAGGGCCTTCAACTGGTAACCTGGGACAAACCAATGGGACGAACGCAAGTGAAACCGAGATCGGACCAGCGAGGCAGTAGTCTGCTTGGTGGCTTGTGAGTGTTCGATTACCATGGATTTGGTACTTACTTCTAGCCGAAGTGGAAAACAGGACGTTATATAAGTATCGGCACAATTATTTCCGACTCGACTCCTCCTGATCATATGATTATTTCTGTCTCAAAATCGTTTGATTGTTCTGAACACCATATTTTGAATATGATACTGGATGACCGATATCCGTCTAACCCACCCACCGAGGAAGTCAAGCAAACGTGGGCTTGCCCAGAAACGCCACGCACAGTCGTCTCTGACAAGGTCGAGGAAGAAGGAAAGGGCCAAGAGAGAGTTCGTCAACGAAGCGGAAGCGGAGGATAGCCTCACGGACGGCAAGAAGTCCGAGCAAGGAACCTCCAGGGGAAGACATTTCAACATGCCCAAACGATCTGGGATCCGGCTCACGCGTTACAAAAGAGTAGTTCCTGCTCTTTGGGACGTTATTCCTTGCAGTCGAGGAGTCCTTCGATCTTAATATCTTTGGTCTCTCTGTCGAATATTGAGACTCCGGTAATATTCTTTAGGCGAATACGGATTTCTAAGCGTATCTGCAGAGGATTTCTGGCAGGCTGTAGCCACGATTCTTAGCCAATGGCATTAAGATATTTTGTTCAAGGTGCTATTAGCATAACAGCAGTGTGCTGTGCTGTTGTGGGCTTTGGAATTTCAACAGGTGCCGGAAGTAAGTTGTTTTTATGCCAACAATCTACTATATTTTGTCCTGGTCTAACAATAGTTCAGTACCTGATTTCCGCAGCGAAAATGGGCTTTTTAAAGCCTTAAAAGAGACCGCTCAGATGGTCGCCTGGATTAAGGAATTCTCGGACCCTGCTCTGAGACCTTGGTGAGTACCACTCAATGTGCACTCGAGATGAGAAACTGGGGAGAGGAATATTGCAACTTTTGCAACGACTCCAGCTGACACGGCAGTCAGAGACGCAGAACTGGTGGATATGCAGCAACTCAATAACCTCCAGGATATGGTCCAAGGAGGAAATTATGATTTTGGTTGCATCCCAAATATCGACGAATCATCTATAGAGACATCCGGCCTCACCCCTATAGATGATATCGCTTTGGCATCTGCGATATACAAGATGTCGCAACCGGAACAGACTTCTGAAGTACATTCATTGTCTCCGTTGGATCATATTCCTGGCAGTGTCCATTGGCAATAGCTATCCGGCTCAGATTTCATTCAATATTTCGCAAGAATCAACATTATAGTGTCAATCGTTAGCTGTTGATAAACCGATCGGATTCCACCAGTCTATCCCTGTTGGTAATAGCCGGGATCCCCCGAGCCTATTTCTGTTCCGTTACACCACACATTTCAATTTCCACGCCAGTCAATATGATCCAAAGAACCCTCCTATACAACGTTCTACGATTACTCGTTCAGAACACGGATGCGGCAAGACATTTGCAAAACGGAGATCACTTCAATCTCATATCTCCAGTACTCACAGATGGACTTCAAGAGTATACGAATATGGATACATAAGATATTTATAACCAGCACTAGTTACCACAAACATCAAAAGGACTGGTATAACAACTTATGGGCATCTCTGAAGTGCAGTGTGCGGGGCTGTCTATCCAATAATATCTTCAAATCGCGAATGCGATGGAGGCACCATTTACGACTTCAGCACCACTTTGGTCCGGATCAGATAGCTATATACCTCCCTCATCAAGGATCTAAATCAGTGGAGTGGAGGGTTACAACTGACGCCCTAAAATGTCCATTGGGGTGTTGATCCAAGCCTTTTCAGGGTCGACATTTTGTCAAGACCCATCTCATGAGCAAACAACATGGCCAGACAGAGGCCGAAGCTCACGAGAAAATGGGATGGCAGCTGCCTGCTTCGAAGTAACAGGTCTATATGCTCAAAGATGTGTTGTCTATATACTTAAAGATATATTGGAGAAGGCAAACTCAAGGCTGGGGGCCAACAAGTGGGATCCAAACCCACTTAAGTACAGCAGCCGTGATTTGTTCAAAGGTCTGCTGGGCATCGGGGAGATATGTGATATCATTGTTGAGTCGCTCGAACACGGAAATCGAAAAAACCTCTCCCTCGCTAGCAATTCGGGTGCTAAGATGGTCTATGATCGGGTTCTATACTACCGGTCCGGTTGTCAGGGATTCTGGAGACGCGAGTTCAGCCATACTTACTCCGACCGACGAGGGCTGGGTGGCCACTGCGCCTAACACCACCAGGATCCTGAGATGGGAGGGCAGCATCGGCGACTTGTCTGGTCAGCATGAGCGTGGCGTATGCCACGGATTACTCCATCTGTTGATGGTTAGTCAGTCGTTGCGGAGATTGGAAGTTGTTTCAGTCAACGATTTCTCACCCCATTGGGTGACAATAACTCGCATGAAGGACTTCCCCAAATTGGAGCCCCGGCAGGATGCCACCAAGTGGTCTGTTTTCTTCTCTATCTACATTTCTGTTCTCTTTCTCCTTTTCCACCACAGACACGGAGCATTGAAAACTTCTTCAAACCCATTTCCGTGGAAATAGCTGCAATTTACTATCACCGGTTGGGAAGGGACGCCGATGCAGGAGAGATACGAAATCCAGGAACTCTCCTACTCTGTGTATGACACCCTTGCCCCAAACACGTCTAATATTGCTATTGGACGCGTTTCCAGGTAAAGGAAGGTGCTAACAATCTAATCACAGTTTGAAGATATTATTCATTTCTCAGCATTTCCGCGTGGGGGGTTAGGGCCTGCCCCCAGACCAAGAGCCTTGTCCCTCTGCAGAAAGTCATGATCCCTCTGATGAAGAATCCCCGGGACATTAGCATCGAGATGTTCGAAATGCCTGTGCGATACTCAGGGTCGTCGCCGGGATTGGGGCCTAGATGCCCTCGAGGTAGTGGAGAGGGAATGGACTCGGGTGCAGAGCCGATCACAAACGGCTTTTAGTTCATTGTCGGTTCGGTGACTACGCTGGAACGGTTTTCGTGTCGTGAAGAAAGCAAGCGAAGGAAACGGGAGAAGTGAACTACATATTTTAAGTAACGAATGGAATGGAAAGACCGCTGCTTCTAGTAAGCGCGATGGCTGGAATACGATTCATGAGTCGACTATAGCTAGTTACTACCTGTATATAATAGACTTTGGTCCGAAATAGATATCATCATAAGCTTAAAAATAAACTTATTCCACAGACTTCTTCTTCAAATCTTCCTTTATGATATCCGCTCCCCTCTCAGCAACGGCAAAGACTATCGCCTGGATGTTTCCTCTAGGGATAAGTGGGATTATACCGGCGTCAACTACTCGTAAGTTCTTCGTGCCGTACACCTTCAATCGGTCGTCCACGACGCCGCCCTGCTCGCGAGGCATCATTGCTGTTGTTCCAACAAGGTGGTAGTGAGGGACGAGGCGATCTCTAGTCAGTTGTCGCGCGGTATCTAAGTCGATTACGGGTTTGTCGCTATGCAGACGACGGCCGCCACTCTTTATCAGAGAGACCATTGGCTCCGTAGATGCGAGCGTGTCCAGCCACTTCGTATGTCTAGCATGAATCTCGAGGTCGAGAGGATGAGAGAAGAATTTCGGATCGAACAAGGGAAGGTCATAGGGGTCCTTGGATGTTAAGTGTACATGACCACGGGAGAAGGGGCGGTTGAGCACAGAGACAATACTGACGAAGCATTCTGGCTCAAGCATTCCGAAAACGTCTTTCGGGGTGGGACCTTTCTCAGGAGTAAGCTGGAACGGCGCCAATGTATACTGTCCGGAGGGTTCTGTTTCATCCTCGAGAATCTTTCGCAAGACGCGATACTGGACCTCCTGACCAGGGAAGCTTGGGTACTGGTAGTCTTCAAGGTATCTTTTGACCAGCCCCTTCATCTCGCCATCCTGCAGTTCGGGCAGCGTCATGAATGCAGATGCCAGCGGGCAGAGACCCAGTGGACCAGCGCCAGAATGCTGTTGCCAAGCATCCATAGCAGCCTGTGCCACTTCTGGGATACGAAGAGCCTCTCCAGACTGTTGTCCCTCTGCAATCTCCCAGCTAAAAGGCACAAAACCATGTTCTTGCAGGTTCTCTCCAACGTTCGGGTTGTCCACGATGACCTCGATGTCATGCTTCTTTAGGAGCTCGCTTCCTCCAATCCCGGATAACTCTAGCAGGTGCGGCGTCTTAATGGTTCCGGCAGAAAGAATGACTTCAGTAGCAGCAGAAGCGGTCCTCCGGACTCCATCCTTCGCGGTAAACTCCACGCCAGTCGCTGATACCGTACCGTCAACATTTTTCTTCAAGACAACTCTCTCAACAGTGGCATCTGTGACCACGCGTAGGTTAGGTCGTTTCGCAACTTCTTCGTTGTAGTAGGCGACACCAGCATGACTTCGTGTCCTGTTCTTCGGATCGATAGTCGCCGGATTACAGAATGCCCCCTTAGCCACCCCTGAAATGGGATCGCCAGTAAGCTTATGGTTGAGGTTCTCGAATACCTTGGGCCAAGCCGCCATGAAGGTTGGAAAGGGACCATCTCCAAACGAGATCTGAATTGGTCCATTTCCTCCCTGAAGCGTCTCTTCGATATAGTCTAGAGACAGTTGTTCGCGGATAGCAGGATTCGGGGCCGTGAAAGTCTCAGATTTCCGGAGGTATTGCGAAAGAGCGTCCCAGTTCCATCCTGGATTCCCCAGCTCTTCCCACGCATCGACGTCTCTCTTGCTAGGATAAATGACCATACCCAGGTTGATGGCCGACGAGCCTCCCAGGGTACGGCCCTTAGTTTCCGCTATTTGGCGTCCATTGAGGCCTTCCTATAACGAAACGGTATTCAGAAAATGTTTCTCCACAGCATTCATTGACCGGAGGACTGTTTACCTGCGGAGGGCTGGTGATGCGCCAGTCGAAATCCGGGTCCCAGTAGGTACTGGCTGCCAGTCCTGGCACGGAAATTCGAGGGTCATCAACACGATTGCTACCAGCTTCAAGGACGAGAACTTTGACACTAGGGTCCTCAGTGAGACGATTGGCAATCACAAGTCCAGCTGTACCGCCTCCGACTACAACAAAATCGAAAGATTGGGAGTCCAGGCCATCGACGGAGGAAGTGTCTCGAGCCATCTCTGATATAAATCGTGGTGGGGAGATGCGAATAAGCAATCAGTCTTCGTTCTCACCAAAGGTGCGAGTTTCACTGGTATTAGGTATTTGCCCGTGGCATGGTTCTTAAAGGTATTGGGGGGCCTTAATCCATATTGCTTTGGCCCCAACAGACCCCGGGCGCTCCTGTACGGAGCACTGAGGGGTCGTTCGTTTTGCGATTGCTGCTCGAAATAATACAATGGTTGTGACTATTATCTAGTGCACTGCTGGAGCAGGTTAAGTCTTCGGTCGTCCCACCTTCTGCCCGGATAATAGACGAAGCAGCCATCCCGTATGAATGCATTCATGACTGCTGCCATTGTAGCCGGTTCAATCTGCGTGCGCTTTCAAGCGCCAAAAATCCGTGTCATTTAGTCTGCCTAGGTGCTGTCTCCTTGTAGCAGCTCCTCCGACCACGGGCCTTTCGATTATTGACTCGTGATGGGATTGGCGCCTCATGTCATGGCCATTAAAATTGGAACGGCTGCTAACAGGATGGCCCGCATGGTCTAAATCCTCTATGGGAACTCGCGGGCCGCTAGCTGGATGGCGTGTCGAAATCCCCAGCGTTATTCCGTCCACAGGCTCCAAAGATGCGCAAACTGAGTCGAGTAGGACTCAGGAGGCTCTTTGCTTCTGTAGACATCTCCGTAATAATGGGTACATGCTGCAGATTTTCCAAGGAATCATGTACTGTATACATAATCACAGCGTTCCGGCAGTGTGGGTGTGATAGATGAACCGAACGATTTAAGCCCACTGTTAGTTAGTTCAAGCTAGGGGTGGCATTTGAAATTCAAAATTTCATGAAATTCGTGAAATAAAATGTCTTGAAATGAAAGTAAAGGTCTGTCTGAAATTTTGAAATACGCTAATAAATTAGTATGGTAGATCCGACCTACTTGATATCTGAAGATATCCTGATTTAAAACAGCTGAAATTTAAAGCGATCTAACTCCTAGAAAATATCGCTTTTATAGCCAGTAAAGATATTGAACTTTCTGGATTCTATTGCCTGCTATTTAAGCATTAAAATAAGATCTTTTCCCTATTAATTAGCTGCTAGGAGTAGCCGGTAAGGATTCTTTAATAGCTTCGCCCAAGAGTCCCTATATAAAATAGGTCTTCTCTATTTCTTAATTCTTTAAAGCCAGCAGCTTTGCTTTAATATCCCCTTTAGTATAATAGTTTATACCTACATTTATTTCCTATAGAACACGCGAGTTTATATAGATATAGATAAGCTTATCTACACTATTAGGGCTCAATATATTATAAAGCTTTATATACTAGAGGTTTATAGCTAAAAAGGAATATTTAGAAGTAATAGAGTTGGCAGTTATTTTAAGCAGCTATATAGTAAAATTTATAAGATTTAGCATTATTATAGTCTAATAAATTATATAAATTAATAAATTATAAAAGTAGTAGAATAAGAGCTATACTATTACTCTTTAAAAAGATTTAGTATTAAGCTATTTCTAGTAATACGCGTCTTTATAAAAAGCTTCAGTTCGCCCTCTAAAGTAATAAAAATTAAGCATTGCTTATTTACTAATATATTAATAGATTATATAGTAAATATTATTATTATAATCCTTAAAGCTCTTATAATAAGTATTAAGATTTAGAAAATAAGCAGTCTAATAAAGCCTAGTAAGCTAACTCTCTAAATAATTGCTTTATTTAATATTTAAATAGATACTAATTTTATAAGTAAAGAATTATAGGGAAGCGCTTTATAATATAAGATATTGCTATATTTCTATTTATTGCTAGGCTATTTAAATTATTAGTAATACTATAATCTAAGTTATAATAGTGCTTATTATAGAAATATTTAATTCTATATTCTTTAAATCTAATTAATAAGTATAGATTAACTTAATAAGTAATATTAAATTTATTAATAACTCCTAGAACTATAGTAATAAGATTTCTAATTTTATAGGTAAAATTATAGGGAATTCCTTAGCCTATTATTTAATCGCCTTATTACTGCAGTAGATTAAATAAAGTATCTTATATTATAATCCCTATTAAATAATAATATTTAAGATTAAAGATATTTATTTCTTATAAATCTTAAGCTAAAGATTTTAAAAAATTATATATTATTTAGAAGAGCTTTAAAAGAAAGTAATAATCCTTTTTATAATATTAAAGATATTATTATAGTATTAATATAGAAGATAGAATAATTAATCTACTGGCTAATGCTTACCTAATTTAGAAGAGTAAGGTTTAAACTCTTCTAAATTATATAAGGAGTTATATAATCTTATAAAAATATCTTTAGCATATAGCTTAATTTAAATTTAAGCTTCTTAAGCTATATTTTATTTACTAAGCCTGCCTGTAATAGCTTATTCTAGTTTAAATTAGCTAAGTAAAGACTCTATAGCTAGTCCTAATATTAATTACCTTATTTTATTTATTTTAACCCGCTCCTTAAGCCTATACTTTAATATTATATAGCTTCTATCTAAGAGTTAATACTATTAATAATATTTGCCCTAATTCCCCTATTTCTACTAACTATCTTAAATAAGTTTATTAAATATATTACTGCTAGCTATAAGCTAAAATAGTATAAATACTATTACCTAATATATAAATATATTAATAAAACTAAGACTACTATAGCGGGGAGAATCGGCGTAAAGAATATAATTAGTTAAGAGATTATATGCTTCTACTTAAAGTCTTTAAAAAGTCTATAAGTAAAGCAGTAGAGAATAGGGGGAGATACTTTTTAATTACTTAGAATAAAATAATTAGCTTTATTTTTCTATTATTATTTAGTATTAGTTTAATATTAGATTATTATTAGTTTACTATGTTAGTTTATAGCTAGAGCTTTTTCTCTAACTTTACTCTAAGCTTTAAAGGTAAATACCCTTCTTTTTCTTTTTAATACCTACTCGCTTAAAGACTCTATATTAAGTCTTAATATATTTTCTTATAACAAAATAAAGCTAAATATAGGGGGTATTAAAATATTAAGCAGAAATAAAAGAAAAAGAAGAATTAGAAGCTAAAATTAAGGCTAAAGCTAAAAAAAGAAATAAAAAGTAATAAAAAGATAAGCAAAATAACTAAAGATAATTACCACTATAAATAAAAAAAAATAAATATACCTTTTAAATTAGTAGAGATAATAAAAATAATATAGGGCAAAAATATATATTAGCAATAAAAAAAAGAAAAATTGCTAAATATAAGGAAGAGCTTAATAAATATAAAAGAGAAGTAAAAATTTAGAAAGAATAAGAAATTATTAAGCAAGAATTATTTATTAAAAAATAGAAGAACTTCTTATTATTATTTTTATTATTATTTTTTTAAAAAAATATAGAGAAAAGTACTAATCTTTTTAGTATTAGTTAAGATAAAAAGACTCTTAACTCCTTAATATTACTAAGTCTAGAGGTATAAATAGTCTAGGCATTTAAAAATATAGGACTATTAATAATATAATTAATCTAGATTATATTAGCTCTATAAATATTAATATCTAAGAATCCTAGGGTACTTTATTTTAAAGGAGATAATATTACTTATTACCTAAGGCTTTTTAAGAGATTATATAAGGCAAACTAATTCTTAGAAAAGGAAAAAACTAAATAGTTTATAAACTATTATAGCCTATTAATATTATTATAGATAAATATTTAACTTAAATATAAAAAAAAGAACTACTTAAAACTAGCAGAAGTAACTAAATAAAAGTATGCTTATTATAATAAATATTAAAGGAAATATAATATTTAATAGCTAAAAAGGTTTAAAAATATAAAATATAATAGCTTTAAGAATCTAAAGAAATATAACTAAAAATATTAAGCTATATTAAAAGCGCTAATAACTTTAAGTAAGTTAAGCTAATACTTACAGAGAGTTTAATATTTTTAAAAACTTCTAGAGGAATTTAAGTAATAGGTAGTTTAAGAGTTAAATATAGACTACTATATTCTGTCTATTATTAAATATATTAATTTCTATAAGAAGGTAATAAATAGGGTAAAAACTATTAAAACCCTTTGCTATCTTAATAGTAAAAAACTAAAAAAAGATTAAAATATAGCAGCTTTAATAAAGGAGAAGATAATTAAAAAAGATAATATATAACTTCTTATTAAATCTAATAGAACTTACTTAAATAAGAATAAGAATAGGACTAAATAATAAAGCATTAAAGTAAAGTTAATAAAGCAATTATAGATTAATTAATTAATAAAAGAGTTTAAAAAGTTAAAACTATATAATATATAGTATATAGGGAGGCTTAATAATAGTATACCTAATACTAGTATAAATATATAAGCTAGAGTATCTTTAGAATTTACTTTAGCTAGAAGATCTAAAATTTTTTTAAACTTATATAACTTTTGCTAGGCTTTTAATTATATTTAATCTTATTACTTAAATCTAAAGAACCTCTTAAATTAAAAACTTATTTATTAAAGAAAAGATTATAAACTTTACTTTAAATTAAAAAGGCAGAATAAAGAAGTTATTTATCTTATCTAGAGAAATATATTATAAAAAACAATTATTAAACAGAGACTAAAAAAAGAATAGAAGTAAATTAGTTTAATTAGATATAATATATAGTCTATTATACTAAGATAAATTAATAATAATTTAAGCTTTAAGAAAGAAGCTAGCAATATTATAGAAGATTATTATTTAGTTAATATAATAAGATTAAAAAAGCCTTAAGAAATAAAGAAGAGATAGAGTAGGATTAAATAATAATATAAAAAAAAACTATAAAGAGTAATTAAATAAGAATAAAAATTCCTCTTAATTAAAATAAACTAGTTTAATAATTATTAATTACTAAATATAATTAAGCAAGTAAGAGTAATAAATAAAAATATAAAAAAAGCACCTAAACTAAGTAAAAGTAAAAAAATAATTAAGATAAGAAAAAAACTATCTCTAAGAAAGTTTAAAGTAATAAATAAACTAAAAGAGACTATAGATATAATAAGTATTATAAACTAAATCTTAGATACTAGGGTTTAAATATCTATTAGAGATTTTATTAGATTGTCTCCTAGGCTTTATAAAGCCTTATTTACCCCTTAACTATAACTAGTAATAACTAAGATATTATTCTATAACTCTAAAGCTATATAATTTAATACTTTAATATCTAATACAGAATATATAGTAAATAGTTTAAATTAATATACTTATATATTATTATAATTTAAGCCTCTTAATAATAATAGGGTATTATATATAGCTATAATTCTAAAACTGCTTATTAAAATTAATAAATATAAAGAGTTATAAAATATTATAGTAAATAGCAGAGCTAAAATTAATATAATATATAAAGATATAATAAATTACTATAAGCTTATTATAAGCTAGAAGTTTAAGGGCAATATAATTTTAGTAAATAGTAGATAAACTCTTTTTATAAGTCTCTATAAAAAGGTATTTATATAGGTAGAATCTTTCTATTATAAGATCTCTTTCTTTATAATAAATAATAGGATTAATTATAACTATATCCTAGGACAACTATTTAAATATTAAATATACTTAAGATATATAGCCTTATTTAATAGAATAGTAGAAAGCATAATTTATTTTATAGATTAGAAGAATTAGGCAGTAATATAGGTATTTTTAATAGATAATTTAAGAAATAAGTTAAAGGAAGAGATATTATATAATCTATTATCCTAGGTATAAAAGTTATTAAATTAAAGCTAAAAAGAAATAATAAATATTAAACTAAAAATAGAGAAGGCCTGCAAGAGCTATATTTAATAAATAATATTAGTTTTAAAGTAAGTAAAGAAATTAAAAATAAAGGGGTAAAGATATTTAAACCTATTAAATTAAATAAAAAAGTTAAAAAGTTATAGGGGTATAGACTATCTAAAAGGTATAACTTTTTTATTATAAAAATAAAATATTCTATTAATATATAGTATAAGAAGAAATATAAAAAGGTTTATTTAATAAATATATTAAATAGACTTATAATAGCTTTAGAGAGGCTATTAGAATAAAAAGAAGTTATTAAGAAACGCTATTATAAAAATCCTTAAAAAAATATAAAAAAAATATATAAAGGATTTACTAAATATATTTAGCTAAAGATATTAGATATTAAAAGAGGAATAAGACTAATATTAAACTATCTGAAGAACTTTATTATAGGAGATAATCTATAGCTAAAAAAGAAAAAATTATTAATAGAGGTACTTTTTGCCTAAAAAGCAGCTCTTATTTAGACCTTTAAAAAAATTAGATAAATATATCTAAAAGTTATATCTCTAATTATTATTTAGACTATAAATTATAAACTATAGCAGGCAAAAAGCTTTATAATATTAAAAACACTCTATAATATAATATAAGAAATAATAAAAGAGAGGATAAATATAGGAATCCTTAAATATAATTAAAGATTCTACTAAAATCTATAGTTTTTAGTAAAAAAGAAAAGTAATAAATATTAGCTAATTAATATAGCTATAGAAGTTAATTAAATAATAATATAAGATATTAATCTATCTCCTTTAGCTAATAAGTTCTTAGAAGAGTTTAGTAAAATATTAGTATTAATATTTATAGACTTATTCTCTAAGTATAATTAGTTAAAATTAGCTAAAGAATTATAGGACTTAATAGCTTTTTATATATTAGAGATTAGTTTAATTTATTAAGCTAGACTATTTTAAGGATAGATAAATATAATATAAGAGTTTATATAAGAGATTATAAGAGTATTAGTAGATAATATCCCTAATATCTATAATATATTTCTAGATAATATATTAATATAAAGACCTAAGACTAATTATAAAAGAGAAGAGATACTGTTAGAAATTAAAAGGTTTATATTTAAATATATCTAGAATATTAATAAGATATTATATAATTTTAAACTTATAGGTTTAATAATTACTAGAGAGAAATTATAATTTATAATATTAGGAATTAAAGTAATAGGCTATATATATAATGCTAAAGAGAGATATCTTAAGTTAATTAAAGTAATTAAGATCTTAAAATAACTATTTTATTAAAACTTATAGAAAGCAAGAGAATTTTTAAGGGTTATAGCCTATTACTAGATATAGATTAAAGGATATACTATTAAGGCTAAGCTAATATACTTAATATTAAGAAAGGGATAAGACTTTTTTTAAAGGCTAGAATAATAAAAAATAATAAATATCTTAAAAGTAGCCCTAATAATAGCACTAGTATTTAAGCTAATTAATTATAGAAAGGGAGATATAATTATTATTAATATTAATACTAATAATAATAAATAGAGGGCATAACTTATTTAAGAAAAAAAAGAGTCTAATAAAAAATACTTAGCTAGATATAAAAGTAAAATATAGATATAGATAGAGAAATAATATAATAGAGAAAAATTAAAGTGCAGGATAGTATTAAAAATACTTTATAAATTCTAAGTATACTTATATAATATATACTTTTAACTAGAGGTAAATATAAAAATTTTAATTATATAATTAAATAGAATAATTATAGATCTCCTTAAGTTAATAATTACTTAATAAATTACTTAGATTTAGCTATTTAACTTTAATATTATCTATATATTAGAGAAAAAGAACTTAATTATAGATAAATTATCTTAGAAGCTAGTAATAAAATAAAACCTAAAAAAGACAGAAAATAATAATATAAAAAAATTCCTAGACCTATAGTTTTATATAATTTATTATACTAATATATAAGAAGTAGAATTAGATAATATCCCTTAATTAATACCTATATTATATTAGTCAGAAAAGTCTTTATTAATTATAGAATAGTTATAAATTATAATAAAACTAGATAATATAAATTAGAGATAATATACTAAGTTTAAGAAGAAGGCTATAAAGTATATAATATAAAATAATATCTTTTTCTAAAAAGTATAGTAGAATTAGCCTTATTAAATAATTATTAATAATAAAAGAAAGTAAAAAAAGATCTTTATTACTCTTTATAAAGAATATAGATATTAAAAATATAAAGCAATATATAAGAAAGTAGCTAATCAATATTAGTAAAAAGGCTTATATAAGTATATTGCTAAATAGGTAAAGATATATAATAAGTATTAAAAAGCTAATAAAGAATATATAAAAGAAGCTTTATAATTAATATTTATTTTATTAAGGAGATTAAAGCTATACCTAAATATTTATAAGATTATACTACTTAATAAAAGAAAGACTTATATTATTATATTTTAAGATAACTTTAGCTAAGTTAAATATAAAGCGCTTAATAGCCTTATTTTAGAAGCTATTATTAAATTCTTATAAAAAGACTAGATTTATTACTAAGAAATAATAGAGACTCTTATTAATAATAGAAGACTAGAGAATAAAGTTATAGTTAATATATTAATATAGAAATATAAGATTAACTATATTAAAGTCTTATTATATAATCTATAAGTAAATAAAGCAGTTAAAGTTATATATAAGTTCTTTATATATAGTATTAGAAAACTTGTAAAAAAAATAGGGATAAATTAGATAAATTATTTACCGGCTATAATTTAAGCAGATAGGAATATAGTTAAGATTTCTACTAATTTAATATTATTTAGAGTAATTATAGGATATAATACAATATTACTAATTAAACTAAAAGTATTTATCTAGAAGATATTAATATAGGATAAAGTTAAAACTATAGAAGACCTTCTCCTTCTTTACGCGAAGCAGATAAAACTTAAAAATTAAGATATAGAAGAAATATAGCTTTATATCTAATATATAAAAAAAGCTAGTAAAGAAGCCTTTAATAATAAAAAGCAATTTTATAAAAAACAGCTAATTAAAGAATAACTTATTTTACTCTATAATATAAAGCTTAAGATATTTTATTTTGCCAAACTAGTATATTACTAGCTTAAACTATATTAAATTAAGGAAATCCTTTAAAAAGATTCTTATAAGTTTAAGAAGTTAAATAATATAGCTTTTTAAGATTTAATCTATAGAAATTGCTTAAAAGACTATTATTTATAAGATAACTAAGAAGATATACTAGCAGTAAATAATAATATAGAATTTAAGTAAGAAAATTAGTAAATAAATAATAATAAAGATAATGCAGACTAGATATTATTTAGATCGGAATATATAGTTATTATTTTAGCATTTTCTTTTTAAAAATATTAGTTTAAAAGGAGAGAAGCAGAAAGCTAGTAATAAAGTAAATTTAATATTAAATAAGGAGTTAGTTTAAAAGGAGAAGAAATAAAAGAATAATAATAAAATAAATACTAGTATTATAATAAAAAAAAAAGAAGAGTAAACTTAAAATAAGGGCGTCTTCTTTAAGGGAGAGAAAGGATTTAAAGATATTTAATAATAATTAAGAAAGAAAAAAAAGAGAGATAACTAAAAAATATATAATATTAGTTTAAATATCTTGAAAAAGTCTATAAATAAAGCTAAAAATAGAAAATATTAGATAAAGAATATAAATAATAAATAAAGAATTCTTACCTTATTATAAAAACCTTATTTTTTATATTATATAATATTATAATAAAAGTAATTAAAGACTAAATTAAGCTAAACTTAATTTTATCTTATCTTTTAAGTATATCTTTTTACTTAAAAATTATTTTAAAAAGTTACTCTATAAAGATATATATTAAAAATAGAAGAAAATATACTAGAAATATAAAATATTATTTATTAGGATAAAGCTTTTTAACTTAGAATATATATATATACTATAGTTAGCAAAATTTATAAGTTTATAAAGGAGATAATAAGTAAGGCTAATAATAAAGAAGAGAAAGTTTAGTTTATAAGCAATATAGCAGTAATTATTTTAAATTTTAAAGCAGATATAATAAAATAGCTAGTAATTTTTATAATTTTCTAAACTAATAAGAGCTATTAAAAGAAATAAAAAAAAAGAAGTACTAGCTATTAATAAATTAAAAGAATTAAAAATATAAGCAGAAAAGAACTATAAATATACTAATAAAGGCTATTATAAAGCTATAGAGAAATAGGGCTAAGAGATTATAGACTAAGTCTTATTAATTATTAAATAATTATACTAGACCTTAATAGCTATAAGAGGATTAGCTTTTAATATTAGAAACTAGAGAATAGCAGCTATATATCTAGTAAGAGTATAGGTTAATAAACTTTATAATATTAAGAGATAAGGAATATTAACTAAAAAGAGCCTTTAACTAACTAATATTAAAAAGGTAAGAGATATCTTAAGAAAAGCCTTTAATAAAAAAAGACTAATTTTTTAAAAACCTACTAATAAAAAATTATAAGAGGTTAGAATAAAAGTAAAAAAAAATAATCTTTTAAAAGAGATTATAGGAGAAGAGAAAAAATATTAAATAAAAAATTTAGATAAGAGCTTATTAATAAATCTAATATTAAATAAAAAAGAAGAAAGTATAAAGGAGAAGAAGAAAAAAAAGAAGAGAATTAAAAGTCTTAAAAAGCTAAAAAGAGAAAAAAAGCTTAAAACTTAAAATAAAAAGAAATAGCTAAAAAAAGGATATAAATATAAGATTAGTATATCTATATTAATAAAAAAGGCTATTGCTAACCTAAAAGATAAAAAAATATTAGAACTTTTAAGAGAAAAAAAGATTAAACCTATTACTATATACTAAGTTTATATTAAAGAAATATAAAGTATAATAGGACTAAGAAATATAAAAAATAATATTTTTAGAGAAAGGTTAAAAATACTTATAAATAATAATAATAACTTTAAATATTAGAATATTAATATAAATTACTAGAAATAGTTTTAAAGAGAATAAAGATTTAATACTAATTTTAAGGATTATTACTGCCTAGATAAGGAGGAAATTAAAGCATAATCCTAGCTAAGTAGACTAAATATAAGTATTAAAAAGATTAGAGAAGTCTTATAATAAGTTAATTCTAAGAAGATTAACTTAATTTATAAGCTATATATATAATTATTAGCTAATATAATTAACATAAGAGAAGATATATCTATAAAAGAAGCTAGAAGAGTATTAAAAGTAATTAAAAATATAAAACTAATAGTAGTAAAATAATAGAAAAAGAGATTATTTAAAGCAATAACTTATCTTTATAGAAGTTTATTTAAAGAGATTAAATAATTTATAAGCAAAATCTTTAAAAATAAATAGGTAATAAAACCTCCTAGTAAAGCTTTAAAAATTAATATAAAGCCCTCCTTTTCTATAGTAAATTTAGAAGACCCCTTTATTAAAAAAGAAACTAAATATTTAAAAAATATATAAAATGCTAGAACTATATAATTTAAAAATAATTTAAAGATTAAGTAGATATTAAATATATTTAGCAATAGCTAGATTAAAAAAGAATAAAAAGTCCTATTTTAAGAAGTCTTAAAAATATAAAAATAGAAATAATATAAAAGTTAAAAAAATCTTATCTAAAGACTTTCTCCCTAAGAAATTCCTGATATTAGAGATAGTTTAACTATTTAAAGATCTTAAGTTAATTAATATAGATATTTTTAATAATATACCTAATAGTTTATATTATAAAGCTTAAGATAACTTATATAGGGCTAAAGAATATCCTAAATCTAAGTATAGGGATAGAAAATATTTTAATTTAAGTAAAGAAGACTTTACCCTAAATAAAATATAGAACTAATATATTTAGTTAAATATTATA